>NC_091846.1:26298348-26601378 GCF_037783145.1 Equus przewalskii
CCTTGGGTCCCAACTGGCGAACCCCGAGCCACGGAAGCAGAGCACGAACTTAACCGCTATGCTACCAGGCTGACTCCAGGGCATATACTTTTAAAACAGTTATTTTCAAGTGGATCAAAAAAAGGAAGAAAGAGTGGCTAGGTCCCCTGGGGCACTTTTATACATTCTGGTCTTCCTCTTCATCTCCCATCCTCAACCTTCTGGAAATTCAGACTCAACAGGTCTGGGGTAAGACATAGTCATGCGTATTTTGAAAAGGCAAATCTAAAATGCTTTCTTTTCATCCTATCCTCAACTTAACACCCCAGCAGAACCCCAACTTTAAGGGATTTCCCTGGAGGGTAAAAGATATTTTTACTTCATGAGGCTTACTAAGGTTGTATAAACTTGAGCAGGACATATACATATTATTGAGTCTACCCCTGTAGCTAGATTGAAAATGACCCAATTTAGGATTCAGACTTCTTTTGCATTATGGGTATGTGGATAAGCCCGCCTCACATTTACAGATGATATTATCATGATGATATTCTTTCTGGGGACACTAAGTCCTGGTAATTTGAAGTTTGATCATATAGTATTGTGTGCATTACTCTACAACTAGCTTTTTTCACTTGATCTACATGGATATCCTTCCAGGTTCATGCACGCAGCTGTAACTCATTCTTTTTAATAGCTGCATAATATTCCATAATATATATTTTCCAGACTTTCTTCAACCATTTCCTACTGCAGAAAATGAAAATAGTTTGCTGCCAGGTTTTTTACCATTGGACACTATACTGTGATAAACACCCTTGCACATATATCCTTATAATCAAGGGCATTCTTTTTCTGTCCTCTTAGGATAGGATCATGAAAGTGTAATGGTTGGATTACAAAGTATGCACATTGGTAACTTTAGACGATGTTGCCAGCAAGGTTGAAACACTTCACCAGTGCCCCTCCTATAAGCTCTTCCTGAGCCTATTACGTGTACTGAGGGAAGGGGGTAGACTGACCTAGAATTCCTTCACGTGGATGCAGCTGTGAGCCTGACAAGACTATGATTCATGGTTTGGGAACTAGTTTGGGGTTTATGGGTCAGCTAAAACCTCATGAGATAACATGCACCTGCCCTTTTCTGAACGTAACTGTGCCCACGACGTGGCTGAATTGACGAGCCAGCCACCATTGCGTGGCCGCAAGCACCAAGCCACCTTCCATCCCTACTCCTAGTTTTGTATGATACCTGCTTGAGGGAGAGAGGGAGTGGGCAGGAATCAATGCAGAAAAAGGAATGGTGGGAGTGGGAATTCATGTAAGCTCAACCCAGAGACCACAGGAGAGATGTCAGACGACAGGAAAGAATCTATTTCTTTATGTTCGTGCTCTCTCTCTGCTCAGAAATGTTTTCAGTCTAATTGCTGCTGACTTCTATAACATCCTCCTGTAATCTCCTGCAAATCCAATGGACTTGGTGTTGTCATACTGCATATGCTGTGTTATAATTCCCAATAACTGGCACACAATTGATGCCCTATCCCTGAAAAGCTGGCCCCAAATAAATGGCTTCAGAGGACTTAATGAGAAATCAGACGCATCCTGAATGGATTCTGAAACTATTCTAAGTGAGGACAGATCCTCCCTGGAAGCCAATTTGGCTGCTTCATTACCAGTTCTCTCTCTCGCACGCAGAAAGATGAGAAACAACATTGTAAAGATGTAGATGAGATTGGCTTTTGTGACCTAATGTTTCTGATGAAGAGGGAAGTGCATGTTGTTAAAACGGGAAAAATACATGCAACCCACTGGCAACAGATTATGACAAGCTTCATTTTGAAGAGGAATCATTTGTGATTTTGTCATCTCAGAGACAAAGACCTGGCTGCTTGTGCATTTTATAGGGGTTTAATTAACCTTTGTGCACAGAGAACTGGTACACCCACTCCATGAACCAAAAGCCACTTTAAAAAATTGAAAGTTGCCAGCTGTTTCTTACACACCTAGACCAAGATTCTGTAGGGGTATGAAGAGTGGTGAGAGCAAGTTTCCGGGGCCAGGCTCTGGGGTGAGCTCCAACAAGTGACTTCTCTGTGTCTCAGTTTCTTCCATTTGGAAAATGGGCTCATAGTAGTTTGTACCTCATTTTTTTAAGTGGCACTAAGAAGAACCAACAGATAACCAAATGTGAGAGTGTGTATGGGCAAAAAGGGAAAGTTTAGTTAATAAATCTAGCTCCAGAGAAATCATTAAGAACTGTTGGAGTTTGGCTGTCATTTTGGGTTAATAATTGTCCATGTGAGGTGTTGGAATTGACTTTATTGTGTTTCTGTTCATGGCCTTTGGAGTCAGACAGACTTGGGTTTAAATCCTTTCTCTCCCACTTAGTAGCTGCTTGACTTTAGTTTCTTCATTTACTTTATGAGGATTAAGTGGAGGACTGTGCGTCACACGGTGCTTACCCAATACAATGGAAGGGTGTGATGCATGGCAGCTACGATTATTATTGCGCTTAAACTATTGGCTGCCGTGTGTTGACTCCTGCGTTAGTTTCCTATTGCTGCTCTAACAAACTGTCACAACCCTGATGGCTTAAAACAACGGAAATTTATTCTCTCACAGTTCTGGAGGCCAAAACTCTGAAGTTCAAGTGTCAACAAAGCTGTGCTCCCTCAGGGGCTCCGGAGAAGGATCAGTTCCTTGCATCTTCTATCTTCTGGCGGCTGCCAGCATTCCTTGGCATTCTTTGGCTTGTGGCTGCATCACTCCAATGTCTGCCCTGTCTTCACATTGCCTTCTCTAATCTCCCTCTGCTGTTCTCTTGTAAGGAGACTTTTGATGGTATTTAGGGACCACCCACATAATTCAGGATAATCTCCTCATCCCCAAAGCCTTACTTTAGTCACATCTGCTAAAACTTTACCGTATAAAATAACCTTCACAGGTCCTAGGAATTAGGACTATTGTCTTTGGGGGCACCACTCAGCCCACTGCAGCCCCTTACTATGTGTTGGACTACTTGTGTTTCGAGGGATGTCTCTCATTTCTAGAGGACAGAGGGAGGAAATTTGAAGTGAAGCGACCATAACTTCATTTAAACAGAATTCTGAGAGGAATGGAGAGTATTTATCAATTGAAAACAAAGTAAAGATTTTGTTTCTGTGGTACTGGGTCATGATTTCAAACATAAACAATGATCCTACACAGATGATATAGCTTAGAGGTCAAGACCCTGGATCCTGGACCTGGATGGCCTGGTCAACTCCCACCTGTATCTTGTATATTAGGTGTAACCTTGGGAAAATTAACTTCTCTGTGTCTCAGTGTCTTATCTATAAAATGAGTACAGCTAGGGTACCCACCTCAAGGGGTGTCTGTGAGGACTAAAAGGGGCCCAGCTCCCAGTAAACACTATGTAAGTGTTAGCTGTTATTGTGCCTTTCTGTGCATGTAGAGAAAAAAAGGATTAGGGATCAAGTAGAACACTTGCTACACTTCTAAAATTAGAAATCCCCACTATCTGCTTTTTTCCTTCTAATTTCATTACTTGCTTCTAAGAGCATTATGCAGAGAACATTCTGGTTAACTAAGAATCATAGTTATCAGGACGCTCAGGAATTGAGATTTCCTGTGTAAGTATGCACACTAAGAATGTGCACTACACGAGCAGACGTATGACAGAGCAGATCCAACTTTGTGGGGATGGAAGCTTATATAATATGGAGGCCCTCTTGATGAGAAGAAACACAAAATCACAAAAGCAAAATTAGGTACCAAGTGAATATTTACTTACAACGAGAAGAAAAAGCATAACAAATCACTGGTTCAAGTTGGGCATGGAAGGCAAATGAAGAGCAGGTTCCGGGGGCTGGCCTGTGCGTTCGTCTAGGTGGCTCAGAACAGCAACTCCAGAAGTGGTCTTGGCAGGGTGGATGATCCAATTGACAGTCCTCTCCTGGATCAGGGGTCAATAAAATTAAATCCATTAGTCAATAAAGAAATTTATCAAGCGTAAACTAAAGGCAATTTATTTTCCTTTTTTATGACTTCAGATAAAGAAATTTATGGATATGTCTGAACTGACATTTCAGTTTGGGATCAGGAAAATGCCATCCTGTGTTTCCTTTTAAGTTCTTAGCCTTCATAGAGAAAAGGGTTCTTCTTCAGATCCTAGGTCTTATCTGGATGGAGAAGGGAGCTGGAAGTGTGGGCTCCGGCATGTCAAGGTTAGAGCACCTTCTCCTTCTCTCGTTTCTGTCATCCTTGAGTTTCCAGGTGCTCTGGCTGGGAGAGAAAGCGTGTGTTTAAGCATTTGTGTGGTGAGTCCTGACCCCGAGCGCTTCTCAATATTGTCTGGACAACCGTGGAAGGGCCGAGGGCATTCTAGAATGTGTTATCCTGCACAAGCCACCATTGGAATAGAAGCAGAGTCTGTCTGTATCTCCCTCTCATTTTTTTCTCTCTATCCTCCTCACCTAACCCTGCCTCCCTCAACTATTCCGGAATCCTCCACAGACACCAAGTTAAGAAATCACTCACAAATTGGCCTCTCTGAAATATCCAAAAGCATGGGTTACGAATGATAATGGAATTTTGGATACTGTGACAGGAAAGAGGAAGCACAATTTGGGGGCTGCGGGGGCAATAAGCTTCCAGGCACTTGTCAAATGACTCAAAAGCCATGCCTGCCCACTCCTCTTTCTCACCAGGCCATTGCTGCTCTTGGAGATAAGCTGACCGCTATATTGGGCAGTGCTGCTGGGCCAGCTCTGCCAGGCCCAGTGTGGGTGACATGCCCCCACCAGCCTGTCCACACATCCTCATTAGCCAGAAGCTACAGAGCCTGGAGGAATACTGTGGATTCCAGTGTGGGTGACCACAGATCTAATGCTTCCTGAAGTCCAGGGTCCACCCACTTGGTTTAGGGATGAGCAGAAAGGTAGGAACAAAACTGGCATCAGCTCCTTGATGATAATGAGACTTGATCCTGCTGAGTGAGTCAGAGTTCCATCTTGTTAGCAAATATGTGTAATAGCCATTTATTCAAATATTCATTTAACAAACAATTCTCAACATATGCTGGGCACTTTACTGGCAAAAGATACAAAGGAAAAGTTCACAAGTACAATTATAAAAACATATGAGCATGCCAGAAAGAATACAGTATAATGTGATAATTGCTGTATTGGAAGATAAATAGAACTTTAGGGAATCCAAGAAATAGGAATGATTAATTGTGTGTCTGTATGTGCATGTGTGAAGAGGTGCATGTAAGGGGTTTTCATCCAAACCAGGGAAATGTGATTTTTTTTTCGCATGTAACCTGAGGATCCAAGTGTCTCCTGCTAGTACAGTCCTTTCCCCAGTAAGGATTAGTTTCCCTCTCCTGCCTTCCCCTCAGGGTCACTTTTAGTGTCTTTTGGGAGAAAGGGGGTCTCATCCCACATCCCTTCCTGAGGTGAGGCCGCCCATGCTCCAGCCTTCTCTCCACTGTAGCCTGTTCCGAATGGCCTCTCACAGCTCCCGTGATTGCTGACCCATCCCTCCTTCCCCTCCCACTGGACAGCATCTCCATTCTTTCCCAAAGCTCCCCTCAATCAAAGCTGTCATATGGAACAGACTTATGGAAAGGTTGGAGGTTATGGAAGGGGTCAAAAGATAATAAAGAAGAGAAACTATTTAAAGTAGAAAATCAAATAGAAAAATAAAAAATCAAATCAGGCGAGGTCACTCTCTAGATCACTCTCATCAATCAAGGCCACAGCCTGATGCCTTTTCCTTTGGGAAGCTTCTCCTCTAGACACAGAACAGCGGCAGTCCTGTTGTTGTTGCTGATGTTAAAGCATTTGGTTTTCACCCCCTTAAAGTGGAGGAGTGGAATGAAATTAAGTCTTGCAGACCTGAGTCTCCTATGGAGCCCCCTTATCCAAGAAGGTGCCGGGAGACATTTGGAGGCCAGGAGAGGCAGGTCCCAGAGACGGACGGCCAACTGGATTGAAGTCTTGCATATCTGTCAGTCAGGGGTGTGTCCTGGATAGATTCCTTGACTCCTACCACTGGCAAGTCCCATGGATTTGATGTTTTCTCTTTCACTTCAAACTTGTGATTCTAAGCCGTGAAAGAAGCCCTTTCCTGGGACCAAAAGGCAATCACAGCAATCTCCAGCTCTTGCGTGAACGGCATCATTGGTATATGTGCATCCCACCTCCTCTCCCAACACTTGCTTCACCTATTTGCCAACTCAGCCTCACCAAGTAACCTGGCCCCAGTGCCTCAGATAATTCAGAATGAGAATAAAGGAAGATAAAAAAAGAAAAGAAAAAGAAAAACTTCCTTTGGTTTAAATCACCTAAGCAATGTGAAGAAACCACTTTTTAAAAAAAATTAGATCATCCAGGATTTAGGTCTTCTTCAATGCCTTCTAGGGATTCCCAACACCGCAATCCGCCCCCCCCCCCAAAATGCTCTGACACATCCTTCCAGCCCATTCTGGGGGCAATGATTTTGGCCCCAGCAGCTGTTGCCAGTTGGCCTCCACAGTCGTGCTTAGACACCTACTCCTTTGCTTTCATTGTCCCCTCGTGGTAGATCTTTGGGAAGCTTTATTGCTGGCCAGAGTCCCCTTCCTTAGCGCTTGGCAGGAAGGGGCTCTCCTCCGAGGCAACCCTTGGGTTCAGGCATGGTAGTCCTCTGGCTGCCTGCCTGGCAAGCATTACGGCCACCACACAGGGCCAGGGACCACACTGGGTTGAGTGTGTAAGAATGTTCATGGTGGTACTTAGCATCTGGGTTGCAGTTCACCATCTTGAATAGAAAGATGAAATAGAGGAGCCTGAGCAGAATGAAGGCATACAATCCATGGAGACTCAGGATGTGTCCAACAGCCTCCTAGGGAAAGGGGATAGGGAGCTGTTGGGAGCAAGAATGCTGTTGCTTCCGAGCTTTATGAATCCAGTGGGAATTCCACTGTGGAGAAATGAGTGCCAAGAAAGAAGCCTAAACAGCAGGAGGCAGTGAACCCAAAGTTCAGAGACCGATAGGCAGCAACTTCCAACTCAAAGCCACTGATCTCCCCCTTTCCCGAACTCCTATCACATTTTCCATCTTTACTACAAGTTTTGGCATTTATACCATACCTGTCTTATGCTGTTTCCTGATTGTAGTTTCATGTATATACATTAGTTCTTCCTGACTTGAATATAAACTCCTAGAGGGCAAGACCATGCCCAAAAACTGGCAAAAGGTATGAGCGAAACCAATTTTTAAATCTTGTATATTTATTATAAGAGAGACAATGCAATCTACTCATTGTATTGTGCATGGAAGTAAATTGAATAATAGTTATTATAAAGAAGTAAACTGGCACTATGAAAAAGCAATCTCTACCTAATTTCCTGATCCAAAAATTATTTTAAGGTTTTTAATAATAAAAAATTTTAAATATACACTGAAGTAGAGAAAATTGTTTAACTAACCCCCACGCAACCATCAGCTAGAGTCCAGAATTTTCAAGTTTTCACCACTTGTTTCATTCATTCCTTTTTTACCAAGAGTAATTAAAAAATTGTAATCACAAATCCAAGATATGTTACTTACCCCTATATATTCAGTATACATCTCTAAAAAATAGGGATGTTTTCTTTCATAACCACAATGCTTTCATCCACCTGATTAGCATCAACTTAAAATGAATGGTAATTCCTGCATATCATCTAAACTTCCTTGATTGTTTCCAAAGAGCAAGGACATCATTTAAAAGAAGGTCTGTTTCTCAACCTGTCATAGGAAGACATGCTGGGAACCGACATGAGAAGGCAGCACCATTATATTCAAGGTCAATTGTTGCCTGGTCACACTAGCAAAGTCTGAGAATCATAGTCACAAGCTCAAAGCTGGCTGTTCTCTGATCTGACTGTAGGACTGGCCCAGAATCCAGCTTTCTGGAGAGAGGCTGTTGGGTTCCAGATGGCTAATGCTATTTAGAGGTATGTATGTGTGTGTCCAGCATAGGGACCATCTTCGGGGCATTGAAGTGGGACAAGATTTTGGGGTTTGTGATGGCATTCAGAGGGGCTATGAATTTAGATGGGAAAAGGGATACATCTTAAGTTTTTATTAACCTTTAATGGAAACATTAAATTTCTTTCAAGTAGAAATATAGACAGCAAACGACAGACGTGTTAGTATCTGTGACATTGACACCAGTAGAAAGGAAAATATTTTAATATCACATTATAGCTGTTGCAGATATCTTCAAATATTGTGAATACACACTAGTACTTTGAAATTATGTTAATTATTTTCCCACCTCTAGATCTTGTTGTCTAACATGTCGATAAAGAAGCACATATAGGGGCCAGCCCCAGGACTGAGAGGTTAAGTTCACATGCTCCACTTCAGTGGCCTGGGGTTTGCTTGTTCAAATCCTGGGCGTGGACCTATGCGCCGCTCAACAAGCCATGCTGTGGTGGCATCCTACATAGAAGAACTGGATGACCTACTACTAGGATATGCAACTATGTACTCGGGCTTCGGGGAGTAAAAAAAAAAAAAGAGGAAGATTGGCAATAGATGTTAGCTCAGGGCCAATCTTCCATATATATTACTATATCACAAATTTGTTTTGTCTTTTTTTTTTTTACTATTTAGATAACTGCATTTCGATATACTTGATTTCCTTTGTCGTCCTGTGTATTTTATTTTACACGTTTTAAAACAGTGTTCTGAGAAAGACTCCATAGGCTTCATCAACAGCCAAGGGAATCCTGGGATCAGGGCAACTCGTTGGAAGACACCCTGAAAGCCTAAGAGCCTAAGCCTAAGGATGCTGTGAGTGATGTTTAGGGGAAAAAAAGAGAACTACCCCTTGTCTAGTTCATCAGTTTCTTGAACCCTGAACATAGTAACCAGGGGTGAGAAGTCAGTCCCTACAAGAGCCTGGAAGTCGCCGCATGAGCAGTAGGAAGGCCCATCTCCAAAATGGCATTTCTCCTAATGCTGGCATATGAGTCACAAACTTTGGCCAGCTCTTCTCAAAGGAAGCTTCAAGTCCTCTAGAGGCAGAGAACTATAAAAATCTAAGGTATTAATAGAGTTCCTCCCACCTCAAGGCTGTGGCTCCTCCCACGGCCTTCCCAACAACACATTGGGCACCCTGCCAGGCTGACTGTGTGGGAAGGACGGTTGGAGACTGTTCTCAGCTCACAGCTTGAAGCTGATACTGACTCGCTGTCATGAACGCGGCAAGAGGGAGGTAAAGTGATGTGCCTCAACTCCCTTTTCGGGAAAATGGGAGCAATGCCACTTGCCACCTACCTCACAGAGTTTTAAGTCAATTAGCACAGTGTATATGTTAAATCCTAAGAGTGTCATATTATCATATCATGAAAAAGTTACCAAACTTTGCTAAAGGCAGAGGATACAAATAACCAGCTCTTGCTGGGACTGGGATCACACAGACGAATACCCTTCACCTGCAAATTCATCGATCTTGTTCATTTCTCACCTATTGTCTACTAGCATTATGCAGCGCATTGCATATAACTGCCTTATAGAATAACCATACCTTTAAATTTTGCAAGCATGGAAAATGATCTTTTGCAACTGTTTCGCTTCCTACAGCCACAGAAATTTATCAGCCCTTGAATTTCACATTCACGCTTGATGTGGCTTTTGACAGGAGTACGTCAACAGTGATCAAACATTAAAAATGGCTGGCCACTATTCACATTAGCTCCAAACAGGAAATGACCCCAATGTCTATCAACAGTAGAATGAAGTAAATAATTTGTAGTACATTCCTAGGAGGGCATACTACACAGCAGTGAGAATGAGTAAACTATTGCTACTAGTAATTATGTGTATGGATTTCACAAATACAAGGTCGAGGGAAAGAAGCTAGACAGAAGATAGTACACACTGAATGATTCCATTTACAGAGTTCACATACAGCCAAAGCGAGCCTGGGATACTAGAAGTCAGAGCACTGATTGTGTGTGGATGGTGAGGACGGGTTGGAAGACATAAAAGGGTTCCTGGGGTGCTAGTACTAATTCTGTTTCTTGACTTGGGTGCTGGCTACCTGGATGGATACATTTTGTGAAAATTTGTTGAGTAGTACACTTATAATTTGTGCACTTTTCTGTGTATATGCTGTACCTAACAAAATTTCAGAATTTGAAAAAAAAGACATGAACAGGGTCCCAAAATATTTTTTTTAATACACCCTCATCCAGACTACATACCTTTTTAGAGAAGTGATGATATTTGAAAACAAGGTTAAGAAATCTGAAATTCTTTTTTTTAAAAATGATTTTAGTTTTTCTTTTTCTCCCCAAATGCCCCCAGCACATAGCTGTATATTTTCAGTTGTGGGTCCTTCTAGTTGTGGCATGTGGGATGCCGCCTCAGCATGGCTTGATGAGCGGTGCCATGGCCGTGCTCAGGACCCCAACCAGCGAAACCATGGGCTGCTGAAGCGGAGCCCGTGAACTTAATCACCCGGCCATGGGGCGGGTCCCAGAAATCTGAAATTCTTAATTGGGGTTTCTGGAAACACACAAGTCACCAGAAAATAAGCTATCCTGCCCTCCCACCCCACCCCCCAATTGGGTTATAATTCTTTTTATTGACATATTTGTTCATCTTAAATGACAGATATCATAAAACCAACTGTGATGTGTTCTAATGACTTGTTAAAGTGACCTTAAATAAAGTGAGCAATGATGAGAACAGACTTACTAGGAGCTTCTCCCCAGGAGGCAGGGTGGCCGTGTGGTTTTGCCGCGACAAGGTCACCCAGTTGAGCTGATGTAATAGGGGCCGAAATCTGCTTTTGCTCAGCTCTGTGTGTAGTGCATGCAGCTGGAAAAGGGGAAACTTATTCTAATTGGTCAGCCCAGAGAGGCCATTTTCCCTCATTAGTGGACCCACACGGGTACCATTTTACAAAGAGGACTAAGTAGGGCTGCAGCCCTGCTTCTGTCCCCAACAGGGCCCTCTCTTCTGCTCCTCACTGTTGATGTGGAGCACTGTCCCTCCCTCCTCCAGTTGCCTATCTTCTTCATTCCCTGTCTTTACAGAGGAAGCCTTTGGTAACCATCTCCTTTCTTAAACGTCTCTCTTTCATCCCACTCCACACTCTAGAGCAGAGCCTAAGCCTGAGGCCACACATTAAACTGTTTGCTTAGTAGGGGTAAAAGGTGAGAGCCCTGTTTTTGAGTCACTAAAACCCAGTCCTACCCTAATGCTGGGTGTTTAGGAGGAGCTTATTAAACGCTGTTCAAAGAAGGAACTGCAAATTCTTGGTATTCCTTTTGGCTCTTTTGCATTTTTGTCTTTTCCTTATTCTGGGGTGTTTATTCTGATTATCAGTATGGTGCAGTGGAAAGAGAGCAGGTATCAGAGTAGATCTGATGCCAGAAGCCCGCCAGTCACCTGTCCCTTGTTAAACCCTGGGCAAATTACTTACCTCTAGTTTCAGTTTCCTCAGCAATAAAATAGGGATGATACTGTCTTCTTGCAAGGGTCTGGGGAGGATTCTACAAACAAAAGGTGTGTAGCTCCTAGAACAATGTTTGCACATGGCATTGCACGTTCATTCATTTCCTCACACATGCATTTGATAAACATATGATAAGCTTAGGATAGAACCAGGCTAGCTCTAGTGATGCAAAGACAGCATTCCCACTGGCATTGTGCGCAGAATCCAGTGGAGGATGTACTCGTAATCAATAAACACACAAAAAAATTTGTTATGGGTATTATAATAGAAATATATGCAGAGTTATCTATTTATCTACCCATCATTTAGCTGTCCAGACATCCATTCTTCTATCTGTATCTGTATGAAATAATAAGTAATCTATATGTTTGCTATTCTTACTAATAATATTATAACTTTATACATATAGAGAAATGTCTGCTATAAAATTATAACTATACGCATATAGAGATGTTTACATTATGGTTATTTCTGGGGCATAGGATTTGGAGTGTGTTTTTCAATTTCTTCTTTAATCATTTCTATATTGTTTGAAATCCCTACCAGCAGCTATAATTTTTTTAAAATGTTAAAATACTGAAAGTTTTGTGAATGAAGAAGTTTCAAAATCTAGAGAAAATAAAAAAAATTAAATGCCAAAATTGTCATAAGAGATAAGGAATTTGAATGGACCAATACATTTTAAAGAGATTGAATTGCAACTGACAACTTCCCTTCTCAAAAAACTGTAGGCCCAAATGGTTTTTTAGGTGAAACTCTTGAGGAAAGATAAATTTCCATCTGCAGTGTAAGTTATTCCAGACGAGACAAACCAAAATCTGCCAAGCTCATTTAATAATATTGGTATAATCAGATGAATACAGTATTAAAAAAAAGAAAGAAAGAAAACTATACTCCCTTTGTCTTATTCACCTAGATGAAAAATATTTTAAAATATTAGCTAATTAATTCCAATGATATGTTTTAAAATGATACAGCTTGATTAATGAATTGTTCATCACTAGAGTTTCTGCCAACCTAATTCATAACATTAATAGATTAAATTTTTAAAATCTCATGATAATTTCAATTGACACAGAAAAAGCACTTGACAAATTCTTATTTATGATAAAAACTCTTAGCAAACTAAGAGTAGAAATGGGTTTCTTTAATTCTCTTAAATGGATGATGGTTATATTCCAAAATCGTCAGCAAATATACTTGAGACAAACTTTAAGTGCATTCCTGTTAAGATTGGAAATAAGACAAATATTCTGACTGTCAGAAACCACTGTAAATTACAAGCGATACTAGATTATTGGAAGTGCTGGCCAACACAGGAGGAGAGAAAGAGAGATAAGAAGATTGGAAAGAAACAAATTATCCACTTTTGCAGATGATATACTCATCTACTCAGAGTAACTGATACAGAATCAAGAGGTAAACTAATAAGAATTTGGTGGATATATGATCGAATTATAAGAACATTTCCAACAGCAGACAAATAGAAAATGTTGTAAAAAAACGTAGCAACAACAACTAAAAAATGCTTGATAATTAACGTAACCAAGAATACATAGGCCTCCTTGAGAAAACTTAAACATTCTAATAAAGAACATTGAAAAAAACCTGAATGAAGAGAAACACTCCTTGTTCTTAGATGAGAAGATTTAATATTCTGAAGATATGAATTCTTCCCACATTTATCTAGTAAACACAATGTAATCCCATGCAAATTCCAGTTAGGTCTTTGAGATCCATGATAAATTTACTCTAAAATGTATCTGATGTTGAGGTAGTAAAGAACCTCTTAAGCAAAAACTTCAAAAAACCATATGGTATAAAATTGATTTTTGAGTGTGTCAAAGTTAGGGGTTTCTGTTATACAAAGGGCATGTGGATAAAGTTAGAAACATATCTCAAGGTGGGAGAAGAGCCTTTAGAATGTTTCAAATGGACAAGGGACTCCTATCTAGAACGTAGAAGAAGAACACAACTCAAACAAGAAATCAAATCAAATAAATCAACAAGAAAAGACAGTAACCTCAATAGAAAAAGGGGAAAAGTTTACCAACTGGAGCTTTACAGAGAAATAAATTCAAAAAGCTAACAAATGATGTAACCCAGCAAATTAACATAACAATGAACTATAATTTTATACCTATTTGACTGTAAGAAACTCAGAAAGCCGAATTCCACCCTGTATTGGCTGGATAAGAGGATTTATCCTGTTGGTGAGAGAAAGGATTGGTGCAGCCATTGGGAAGCACGGTCTGTACCATTCACACAAAGAAAGTAAACCTGTGTCCTGTAAGCTGGCAAGATTAAAAGGAAGGTAAGGAAATAATAGAAGGAGAGAAAATAACAGGTTTCCGGCTTAATCGACCGGGTAGATTCAGGTAACTGTGCCCAAGATACAGAATGAAGGAGGAGGAGCTGGTTTGGGCATAAAAATGATGTTTTCTATTTTGGACATGTTAATAATTACAAACTTATGGGACACCCTGATAGAACTAGTAGGTACTCAATCAATATTAACTTCTCCCCCATCAAATAAATTCCTTTTTTCTTCTGTGTTTAGGAAAGATTGAATCTTAATTTGTAATTTTCTCCAACTAAAATTCTGTTAGTTTTTATAGTTTAAAGACCAATGTTTCTAATAAGCCCTTCTCAATAATAAAAGAATGAATAGATAACACTGATTTTTCAGATCATCAAAACTGTTAATCCATAGGAACTGAATGGGAAGATATCTCTATTTTTTCCAAATCACTAGTGTCAATATTCTTGGGCAATTTTTTTTTTTGAAGAAGAAGATTAGCCCTGAGCTAAGATCCACGTCCAATCCTCCTCTTCTTGCTGAGGAAGAGTGGCCCTGAGCTAACATCCATTCTTGGGCGTGTTTTTTAAAGCAAGGTAAAGAATGCTTAGGAGACATCATTTCAGACTGGAAAGCTCATATATTTTGGTGCCAGGAGATGTACTTAAATACCAGCTCTATCACTAGCAAGCTATACAATTTTGGGCAAGATACTTAGCCTTTCAATAAATGGGATTAATGATAATTACCTTTCAAGAATGTTATTAGGATTAAATAAAATCATATAGATTAAGTGTCAGACATACAGTAGATGCATCATAAAGACTATATACTATTATTATGACTATTATTACTATTTTATCATAACTTTGTGGACCCTTACCTTCAATTCTTTCTTATTAATCCTAAATTTCACAGAATAGTCTATATTGGCACTGTCCGATAGGAATATAATGCAAGCCACATATGTCATTTAAAACTTTTTAGGGGGCCGGCGCCATGGCGGAGTGGTTAAGTTCTTGCACACCCCTTCCGCGGCCCAGAGGTTAGCCGGTTGGGATCCTGGGTACGGACATGGCACTGCTCATCAGGCCATGCTGAGGCGGCATCCCACACGCCACAACTAGAAGGACCCACAACTAAAATATACAACTATGTACTGAGGGGACTTGGGGAGAAAAAGCCGAAAAAAAAAGAAAAATGAAGCTTGGCAACAGTTGTTAGCTCAGGTGCCAATCTTTAAAAAAAAAACAACTTTTTAGTAGCCATGTTAAGAAAGTAAAAAGAAACAGGTCAAATTGATTTAATAATATATTCTATTTAATCCAATATATACAAGATATAATTTCAACATGTGATTAATATAAAAATTAAGATATTTTATATCTTTTTTTCATTGCTTTCAAAATCTGGAGTGTATTTTATACTTAAAACCATCTCTATTTGGATGAGCCACATTTCAAGTGCTTAATAACCACTTGTGGCTGGTGGCTAGCGCATGGAACAGCACAGGTCGGGATACAATATTTTAAAGCCTGCATTATTTAAACATTCTCTTTAAAATCAGCAAATTCCTGTGCATCAATCCCAGATAATAAGAGTTTGACTAAGAAACAACATGACATTTTTTTCCCACTTCAGTCGTTAGAAATGGAGGTTGCTTTGGAATAGCCATGAGGCTGTTAGTGCGTCTGGCAAGAAGTCTTTACAAAGGCTTCCTCCTTTCCCTTCAGTGTCTGGAGCCAGGCTGAATGGGGCCTTGGAAGGATCTCTTGAACCCGGGAGCCCATGGAATAGTTTTGGCTGTACCTTGAGGGAACTGCAGGTTTTCCGACTCTTCTCCTCGGGTTTCAGAATATTAATTCTAAAACAAATCTTTTTCCCTCCCAGACCTGGGAAGATCCAAACCGCACCAGCCATTAAACAAACGGGAAGGAGGCAAGCAGCTTTTTCCATTTGGGGCTCGCTCACGTTCCAATGCAATCAAGCAGAACATTTGTTCTGTTGGGAGCTGGTCTGGAACGAGACAGAGAAGAAAGAAATGCATATTGCATAAGCTTCTGGTAAGCACAAATTAACAACACTTGAAACAAATTAAAAGCTGTAACATTATTACCTTTCTCTGTAATATGTAATGGAATATCCTGCTTTGGGTGGGAGGGTGACAAGATGACTTCTCTCAGATCCATTTTAAGTGTATTATTCTCTGGTTTATGAAATGATTATGTGTAAAACCTTTTTTTATTGTGGTAAAAACACAATATGAAATTTACCGTCAACTATTTTTAAGGGTACAATTCAGTAGTGTTAAGTATATTCGAATTGTTATGAAACAGAGCTCCAGAATTTTCTCATCTTATAAATCTCAAACTCTGTACGCATTAAACAACCCCCTTTTTCTGCCTCCCCCCAGCCCCTGGAAACCACCGTTCTACTTTCTGTTTCTAATAGTTTGACTATTTTAGACACCTCATATAAATGGAATCAAACAGCATTTGTCTTCTTGTGACTGGCTTATTTCACTTAGCATAATGTCCTCAAGGTTTATCCATGTTGTGGGAACATTTTTCATAATAAGGTTTTTTTAAGTTTAATCTCCAAGATTTATCATTTTTTAAAACCCGTTTGAGTCTCTTCACCAAACTTTTACTGAGCAATAACTGTATGCTACCTGCTAGACACATGAAGCCCATTTTCATGGTGAGGAGCTAGGAAGCTAGAGTCTTCAGTCAAGTTAGTGCAGCCGTGGTTGGGACTTCTTTGAGACTTACTCTGGTAAGCTCTAAAGAACATACTAGGGAATATACAGCCTTCTTTCTTTTCTTTTCTTTTTTTTCTTTTGAGGAAGATTAGCCTTGAGCCAACATCTGCTGCCAATCCTCCTCTTTTCGCTAAGGAAGACTGACGCTGAGCTAACATCCGTGCCCATCTTCCTCTACTTTATATGTGAGGCACCTGCCACAGCATGGCTTGTTGAGCAGTGCCATGTCCACACCTGGGATCCGGACCAGCAAACCCAGGGCTGCCAGAGCAGAACGTGTGCACTTAACTGCTGCGCCACCAGGCTGGCCCCTACAGCCTAGTTTCTAATTTAAATTCTATCCATGCTCTTCAGCTAGGCACTTCATTACTCCATGCTTTCTCACTGTCCTAAGGGATGATTTGGGTCCACAAATTATGGGAAATATAGGTAAAAGAAAGCATAGATTATGTGTGTGGCCTTGAATGAAGTGGAGATCAATTCAAAAGCTCAACATTTCATGCTCAGTGATTTGGGTGGGACACAGGCTGGCGATAGGGAGGCTGGCCAATGGCAAAGCATCCCACATCACCAGACTCTGTCCTCACCCTTTGTCTTTCCCATTCCCAACACTTGTGACATCTCCAGAGCAGCAGGGAATTCAGCCCTGCCATGCGTATCTTGGGTCAAAGAGAAAAAGCACAGAGCTCCAATGTGTGATTCCCAGCCCGAAAGGAACCAAGTGTCTTCTGATAAACAACGCTTGAGATTTTTTTTTTTTAAGTGAAGGCATTAAACTGACCTTCTTTTGAAATGGGCTAGACAGGGTAAACAAGGAGAGATCTTGTTTTCCCTTCATCGTGGAAAAATAACATTTCTTCCTTTCCAGCTCAGTACAGTTGACTGAATTGGAAAGGAATCTATTTTCTCTGGAAAGATTTATTTGCCCAACAGTCATGTTTTTGTATATGTGTGTGTGTTGGCAAGAGGCGATAGATTTTCCAGAACAAGGGTCGTCTTGTTCACAGTTTAAAGGGGCCCAGGAGTTGACTAAGGAATTTAACGTTAGGGAAAGCTTTTGCAGCCTTCCTTAATGCCATGGACAGACTCCAACGCATCTCGAATTGGCCTGGATGTTAGGACAAGGAGGTGAGTGTGCTGGGGCAGTGATTCTGTGGTACCACCCCACTCATCGAAAACAGACAGAAACATCTCTGCTTGCTTCACCTCACTTTTCAAGACATGCAACAATCAGGATCTGTTGGGAAGCATCTGTTTTTCTATTTTTCAAGTAGAGAAACTGTTTCCAAAAAAGTTAAACAATTTTTGAATAAAGCCATGTGGAAAAGCTAAGAGTAGAATTACCTCCTCCCCGCACTCCCCCCACCAGATTTCTTTTCCCACCTGAGGATACATGTCTCAGGATCAAGCAAAGAAGATGTAAATTCCTTTCTGGCCAAATTAGAGAGAAGACTTACATGAATTACTAAGTGCCCCTATCTCCTGTCTCCTCTCTACTCAGCTTCATAAAGGACTGGCATCACATTGGAAATTATAGAGCAAATCTCTCCTACTTTATAGAGAACTGTTTTCACTACTTTTAATTTTATTGTATTGTGTGCCAAGTACTAATACAATATAAAATAAAATTGCATACTTTGGGGTATTTTCTTTGCAATTATTTCTTTGAGGGTTAATGACCTACTTCTCATCAACTCAAAAAAAGTTGAATATGTATACATAGTCTATAGAACATTATCCATGTAATCTATATATTATCTAAGATAATATATATCTATAGAATATTCTATTTTATATACATATATATATTCTAACCCCAGAAATGCAATGTATCTTAAGCTGGAGGTTCTTTCCCCTGATCTTTCGTTTCTGAGTTACTGAGCTCAACTGACAGCTCAGCTGGATTTTGCACAAGTGACTTTTCACTCAGCTGGTCTTTGCCTTGCCAGGTGTGGCTGGCCAATGTAAAGGAAAGGAAAGGTGTTTTTCCTTTTAGCACGAACGTTAAAACTTTTACCACATTTTCCATCGCCCAGTGCCTGTTTTCAAGGAAGCACAGACCAGCAAAAAACAGAGGAGTCTGAGATTTCTCCTTTGTAGATGTTGGCTCCCAGCCTCTTAGTGCATTTAATTTAGCAGAGGTCCATGTAATTAAATGAGAGGAAACTATAATATTTTTTTGGTCGCAAAATGGTTTCCATGAGGAGAAATTGGCTGATGGTGTCGACTCTGAAGTGATGTTGGAAGACTTCATGGCAGCCAGGCACCCTCCATCAGCGCTTAGACCGTCCACATTCTTAAGGACTAGCAGCACTCGTAGGCTGAACAACTTTCCACTCAGTAAATGTACACTTTCTTGAGGCATTTTTAACTTTTGCCAATACATTCCTATTATATACCAAAGTCCACGTATTTGGCTTAACTGGAAATTTCACTAATTCCTATTACATTCTTTATTACCCATTTGAAGATGGTTGGGACTGAATCTGGGCTAAATGGGTTTCACACTGGTTGTGAAGTTACCCAGCACAGCGGCTGTAGAAGAATCAGCAGGTGTCTCTGGGAAAGACCCCAAAAGTCCCCAAAAAGTTTCCAGGGCAGGGTCCAGGCTTTCCTTCTCAGTTTGTTCTCCAAATATCTACCCCATGCTTGGTGTTAAATAAATATTAATTGGAAATGCTGACCACAAGGTAAAAGAAAAAGAGGCAAGGAGAGAAAAATGGCAGCTAGCTGCACATGAGCAAAGGATAAAACAGGGTGATCAGCCAGTGGATCTGGACCTGATTCTCAGTCTCCGAGTTATTCTCGCAGGGCTCCCAGCCACGTGAAACATCCGGGTCTTTCTCTGCCATGCTCCCTTTTCTGATGCACCTTCAGTGGGGCCCCCTAAACTCTGCCCATTCTTTCTTCCATCAGCGCCCTTCCTTTTCCACCCCATGATGCTGAGAGCCCTCCTAGGTAACTGCTTCTCTCGCCTCACTTCCTCTCTCTTCCCCTCCAGCCAATGGCCTCAGGAATTGGGGAAAATTCAAAACACCTTCTCCACCAAGAAGCAGAAAATCTCTGGGGTAGAATGCTAGCTAAGGCTGGATGCATCCCACACTCTGGGTTTCTGCATGTAGGACAAGAGGCAACTGCCTCGAATTGTAAGGAGAGTTAAGGTGGGATGTTAGAACTTGCCACCTAATTGCCAAGGTTGGTTGTTCACAGAGATGCAGTCCTCACCTGGGCTGTGGACAAGCTTAATGTAACAGAATGGGGCAAAAATCGACTATCTTAGTAGCTGGCCTCAGAATTTCTCCAGGTTGATGAACTGGCCTGATGTGAAGAGTTGATCAGGAAGGTTAGGCCCCAGAAAAGCTACGGAAGGAAAAGATAGAACAAAGAGAGGTTGAAGTGCTCTGTATAAAAAGATGAAAGTATAATATTTTTTGCTAGTGAGGGTGGGCGTAGAGGAAGGGGAGAGTATTGAACTACCTGGTACTAGGCCTCAGTTGATGGAAAAATATATTTATACCATATTAATCTTAATTGTTTTATTTGTTCTCATTGGTATGATATAAACTCCTCTGAGTCTTCAGTAAAAGACATAAAGTACTTATAAATTACAATAAAGTACATATAAAGACTTGTGTGTGTGTGTGTGTGTGTGTGAAAATCAAGGGACCCTTCTGGATTTTCCACATCCAGATCCAGGTGTTAGAGAAAACCCACAGTGCACAATGAGCTGATACACATATTGATCACAGAGTCAATATTTCCATGGGAAGAACTGGAACTTGACCAGCAGTATCAAAAGGAACACCTTCCTTGTGCATCCAGAATCCTGGAGGTGGAAGGGATGCAAGGACCCCCCCAGATGGGAATGTGAAGCAATTCATTTGAGACTCAAAGGACAAGTTTTGTTTTTCTCTGATACCTTAGTTAAATTAAGAGCACATTTAGCAAGTAATGGGAGGTGGCTGGGCAGCCATTTACTGACTTGATTTGGGTCTAGTAGGATTACCTGGGAAAAGAGATCAAGCCAAAAGACATTTTAAACTTCTATCCAGCACTTTGACTTGATTGAAAGAGATCCTAGCATTCTTTCACAAAAATTTGCAGATCACAGACATATGGAATCATGCAAATATGTTAAATTCGTGAACCCAGATTTGACAAGGGCTGTAGAGAGTATGAATCCAACCTCTGGAACCAACTGCCTGGACTTGACCCCACTTACTTGTAAATGACGTTATGCAAGTTCCTTAACCTCCCTGTGCCTCAGTTTCGCCTTCTGTATAATGGGGACAATCACAGTTCCTAGCTCATAAAGTCTTTGAGAAGATTAAGTGAGTTAGTATGTGGAAAGCACTTAGAATAGTTCTGGCATATTCAAAATCTGAATTGTTACCATCTTGCTTTATCATAGGAAGCTGGGATGGGGATTATGCTAGGAAAATTATGTACATATCTCAATTCTCCCAACAATTAATTTTCATAACAATGGGACATTATTAAACCTATTTTCTCAGCTGAAGACCTGAGACTAAGGAAGATAAGTAAGTTTTTCAAGGTCACACAACTGGTTAGAAGGAGATGCCTTTGTGGGTCTTTTGTTACGTAAGTTTACACAGCAAAATTATGATTACTGATTATAGCTCACACAGGAAATAGCACAATATCTCATATAGTATTTAATAGAAATGGAAAAAGCAAACAGGAAATAGCTATGTTGAGTGCCTTAGCTTAGCCACACACCATTTTAAATGGAAAAGTGTGAAATGAAACCGTTACAGTTAATCCCTGAGCAGAAAATTCATGGGAAAAATAGTGTGGCTGAGCTGGCGTGTCTGCAGAAGTCTTCATTTCTCAATTTTTGATCTGCTGTTGCTTGAATTTTTTAAAACAATATTAAGAGTAGATTTAGCCAACATCTCGAATATTTAATGTATTAGCTTTAGTTGAAAGAGAAACAATTTTTCTCCTTAAAGCTATGTCTATGGCAAAAGTCCCTTTTTCTCTTATTAAGCAGTTTGGGCAAGCCTGGTTTATTGGAGGTTTGCTTTCACGTCCCCCGTGTGGCTTCAAGCCTGCTATTGATCGCAGTTCCATGTGTGGGCTGGAAGGTGGGCAAGAATCACTCTTCGTCGAGCAGCTCCTAAAATCAGAGCCATGCTAGACAGTTGGCATCCATTGTCCCTTCCGATCCCCATCACCATCTTCTGAGGGTGGTGCTCTCATTCTCTTTTTAGAGATCAGGAAACTGACGCACAGAGAGGTTAGTTAACTTACTCATGTTCTCACAGCTGCTAAATGGGGCACCAGGCTTCAAACCTACAACTGTTTGACTCCACAGCCCACACTCCTGTTATCCATAATTTACCCCCCATTGATTGAAGATAGATCCAGATTAAATCAAATTCCAGTTCCAGGTGAGTTATTATAAGACTTGAATCATTCATTTACATGTGTGTAAGAAGAGGTAGAAGTTCAGGTACTTCCAAGTAGTTGCTAGATGGACAGACAGAATGTGAAGGGCCTTTAGGCCTGAACAGCTGACTAGGGCCTACAATAGGGTCAGATTATTTCTTACTTGTTCCCTCGACAGTCTTTGACACTATTCAAAGAAATTCACAGGCTCTAATCTCTTAAACCAGTGGTTCTCTTACTTTTTCTCCGTAAGAGAAAGAAATGGCATGTTTTATTCTCACCAATGATACATTCCCACAGGTGTCCATAGGGCTATGATGAATTTGCTGCATCTACACTCCTTTCCCTTCCACTTAAGTCCTATCAGAATGCAAGTGAATACTTTGTGCTCTTTAGAGCCATAACTTTGAATCCATACTCATTTATAAAAAATAGTGTGTCATTTGCTAACTTCAGCACTTCCACCATTATTCGTTAATAAACTATTATGTGCAACATATCAAAGAGCTGCTACTCAGATGTGTCTAAAATCTAAATGAAGCAGGCATGGTGGAGTATATATTTCAATGCATTTCCAAAGGAGCAATTCTTCTGCATTTTCCTTTCTTTTTCATCTTTTCTTTTTTGGGATGATCCTTTCTGTGTCTATTTCCATTGGTAGAACTAACTTACCTAGAGTTATCCAAACTCAGCATCGCAGGGCCATTTTAGGGCCTCTCTCACATCACTATTTCTCTCACACCTGCTTCCTTTTCTCCATCCTGAGTTCAGGGAGTCATTATCTTACTTCTGGACTATTGTCTGTCCACTTCTTTCCTTGCCTCTTTTCTCTTTCTCTTACAATCTTTTCATTTCATTGCTGCCAGATGAGTCTCCCCAGAATGCAGTTTAAATCCTATCATTCTATTGTAACAAGACCCTAAAAAGCTATCCAGATCCAGTGCAAACTGCCAATAAACTTTCCCATATGATCCCAACAAGCTTTCCAATCCTATCTTCTGCTATCCGTACTCTATGTTCCAGCCAAAATATAATAGATAACTGGCACCTGTCTTGCTCATCCATTGCCCGTTTTATTAAAATGGAATCCTTCAAGGTTTTATTCATCCTTCTCAAAAAAACTTTTCTCCTGATCTTCTTAGTCATTTTTCCTTTGAATCCTTTTGTCATAAAATGACCAGAAAGTGCTGTATCTCACTCTAATTTCTATTATTGTCTCTAATTCTCTTGTCTCTTCTCCTCCCCTCCCCTACTACATGTGCACACACACACACACACACACACACACACACACCCCACATACACATGCAAATATACACTAAATTGTCATTCCCTGGCAGTTGGGACTTTGTATCCCCTGTAGTTCCAGTGTGGTCTTTCTCATGGAGTAATAATTGCAATCACGATGTTGTTTTCGTTAATGAAGAGGAAGAGGAAGGAGGAGGAGGTGGAGGAGAAGGAAGAGGGGAAGAAGAAAAAGAGAAGGAGAAAAAGATGGTTAGAGAGGTCTTGCACTTCTCCAGTCATCATACTTGAACAGCTCTAATTTGTTGGAAAGTTTTTCCCTGTATTCATCTGCAATCTTCCCCCTTGAAATTCAGTTTCATAAATATTTATTGAGTGACCATGATGTGGAAATTGCACCATTTTAGGCACAAATCACATTCACTTATCCAAATATAGCCTATATGCCCCCCTCCCCATCACACATCGTTAAGGATGTCCTTCGCACGTACAGAGGAGGAAAGGCTGCTGCTGAGTCAACCCACTCTTAGCTTCTCCAATCTTCTCAACTTCTACCTCGAGTCCCTGCTCGCCAGGTTAATTTCTTGAAAGTATCTTTCTCCACTCTTCTCTGATCTATAATGTGTATGGGAGGTCCACAGAGGGTTGCTGAGAGATTTATTGAAATTATTATCATTATGTATAGCAAACCCTGGGGTTCAGAGGCAGAAAGATTTGTTCTTTCATTTACACAAAAAATGTTTTTAAGCCTCCTGGTTAAACCTTCAAATATTTGAAGATTATTACCCTACTTTCCATAAATCTTCTTTGGAAAGATTTATTTACTTTGGAAACAAAGAGTGGAGGGATAGGTAAAAGTTCTTAGTTAAAATACCAGGAGATGGGTTTAAAAGGGGTGTATTTAGAAAGAGGAGTCATTTATTAAAGACTGAGTGGATATATGACAGTTCACAATTACAGGAATGGGGAAAGTTCTGTGAGTCGGAGTGTCTGGATTATATCAGTCTTTGGTGGTACTCCCGTATGGCTGGTAGAGAAACGACCTAACTTTGGTTTCATAGGTTATTTATGTGAATTAGACTTTGTTGTAGGTGGTTGCTATACAATACATTCTTTGATTTGACACTTGGACTAGCCAAATCCACTGATGTCTTCTTTTCCATCACTGCTGCCATTACCCTCACTCTCTCTCTCCTGGACCACGTAATGATCTCCCAACCAAGATCCTTGTCTCTAATTGCTCCTGTTGCTAAACCATGTCACACAACACAGTGAGGGTAATCTTAGTAAAATGCAGCTCTACTCATGTTCCTGGCCTAGCAGTCCTGTTTGCTTAAACCTCCAATGCCCGCCACCACCTTGTCCCTGGAGGCTTTCCTAAGCTCCACTAGAGTTGACCACCACCACTTTTTACCTATTATTCCTAATACAGATTTTAATAATAGTGCTTATGACACTTTATTTCTTTACATCTCTCCCCTACTTCCAAGACTGTAATTTTACACTTGCATCCCCAACACCTACTATAGTGCCTAGCACCCAGTTAGTGTTAATATCTTGTCTTAGGAATGAATACAGGATAAGTCCAGTCTCCTTGGTACAGCACTCTAACCCTTCCATAATCTTGGCTCATCTCATCTCTCCATTATGCCTCTTCATGGCTGCTATTCCTTTGCAAACCACAAAGCAAACCTTTCCCTTAACAATTCTTGAATTTTCCCACTTTGCTGAGAAAATTTTCCCCCTGTCCAGGCTGTTGCTTTCACCTGGATGCCCTTTTCCCTTTCTCTCCTTGTCGAAACTCTGCTCGTTTTTCAAGAGACAGTCTAATATTCCTTCGTGAAGCCTCTGCATGCTCTAGTAACACCTGGCTGACTATCTTTGACAGCATTGATCAGATACTTATTTCAAGACCTCGTTCAATTTCATTTTTACCGTGGCCTTTAGAATGGGAACTTGGCCAAATAGGTGCTAAGAAAATTGTTTGGAGTGGAAATAATATGGCCATATGCCTTACTACGGGAAGGCTCTGCTGACTTTGCTGAGCACACAGCCCAGCCCCAGGTGCATGGATCTTGCTAATGAACAAGTGCTAGAAAAGGGTACCTCATAGGCAGGAGGGCATCGTTAGAACATGATCAGACCAGAGTCTTTTCCTGTCTTAATTTTCTCTGGAAGAGTGGTGAGCCTGGCTGCAGAGCCTGGAGCTGCCCAGCCTGTGTTCCCCACAGAGGTGGGTCACGGGTGTATATAGAGAGAGATTCCTGTCACCCCTCAGGGTGGCTGGGCCAAGCTCGGAACTACCTGAAACCACCCAGAGATTGGGGAGCACTGATCTTAGTTAAATTAGGGCAGAACCACGAACAAGTGGGTGCACACACACTAATGGGAAGGGACTCCCTTTGGATTTGGCGTCCTACTTGTGGACACAGCAGGAAGAGCTGGGAACCCGGAGTCAGAAGCTCTATCCCAAACCCATTCTTTACATCTGAGTGACTTTGAGCAAATCATCTAAACTTTCTAGGTTTCTGTTTCCTCAGCGACTTTTTTCTTCACTGATTTTTATTTTTTTTCACCAGGCTCCATCTGGGGCTAGGGGAAAACCATGATTTGAGGCTTCTAGCTGCTTCCCCCACTTTGGTCAGGGCAGCTCGCTTTGGTCTATTTTATAAGCTAGGGGAGCAGATAGCCCCACCGCCCCCAGAGAAAGAATTTCTCAGCTGTAAAGTGTCCCAAAGCCACTGGACTGGATGATGTCCTTATTTCCTTTCAATGCTCACATACTCTGACTCTGTGAAAACCCATTTCCTATCGCTCTGTTGAAAGTAAGTCAATTAATATACCTTGGGCCACAACTTTTTCTTTCTTAAAATAGATTGTTTTTCTGGTCTGGTCACTTGATCATTTGGTTTTCTGAGAAAGTAGATCCTCTGGGTGAGGTCAAAGCTTTAATGACGTGGGTGGTAAATCCATCTAGTTGAAGGTGAAAACTATGGGTCCTCCTAGAAAAGGAATGTGAACGTATTTGGGGTATCGAATGCCGTAGATTTCATCTTCAGGTGGTTTAGTTCTCCCTCTCTCAGTTAAATATTACATGACTGTGAGCTAATTTTAGAAAAATACAACTGCTAGGTTTTGTGCTATTCATCTATTAATTCAACAAGTGATTGCTTATGATAACTACACCATTGTTTTCCCGAAAACGGTCCAGGTTAGACTTTTTCTGCATTAGATGATCTCTAATTATTTTTAACACTCCCTTTCCACTCTGTATATGGAGCTCCTTCTCTCTGCCCGCAAACTGCCCCTCCGGGCTGGGGTGATATAGATCCACAAACGACAGCTCATTCAAAACAGAGAACTGGGTCAAAACAACCTCCTGAAATCTGCTCCTGAACCAGATCAACTGAAGGCTGTTAGTAGTAAATAAAGGATTGTGGACCCTGAATGAAATACGGGATTCAGAATCGAACTCTCCAGCTAAGCCATGATTCCATCCCGGATATTAATTTTTAGGTGATTTTGAATTCATGCTTTCTCCTCTGTATTTGTGAGGTTGTGGTTTATAACAGTTTGGTTTTCCACATCAGGATTTGTGCTGTCAGCATGGCCGTCCACCTGGATCTTGACCACAACAGAATCCTGCTTGCTGAGTGGAAAACCAGTCCTTGAGGTGAGAATTCACTTGGTGAATGAAGATAACTTTTAGGTGTAAGGCGTCTCCTTCACCGTTCACAAGCATGATTTATTCACTCGTTTCCACACACTGGCTTCTGTCTCCATCCACAGAACTGGAAAAAAGGGTCTTGTTTATATAAAGTCATTGTAAAATGAATCCGTCTCTGCAAGGCCTCCTCCTCTACCGTGGGAAGGACTCCCAGACGTGCTCTGCACTATATAAACACATACTTTCATCAGCACCTGGCACACCTCCTCCATTTGCAGCCTGCAAATTCCCTTCCCATAGTCTGACCTAGTAATGCTTCTTTCTTCACTTCAAAGCTTAACTGGGGGGCCAGCCTGGTGGTGCAGCAGTTAAGTTCCCATGTTCTGCTTCGGCGGCCCAGGGTTCACTGGTTTGGATCCCGGGTGCAGACATGGCACCGCTTGGCAAGCCATGCTGTGGTAGGCGTCCCATGTATAAACTAGAGGAAGATGGGCACGGATGTTAGCTCAGAGCCAGTCTTCCTCAGAAAAAAGAGGAGGATTGGCGGCAGATGTTAGCTCAGGGATAATCTTCCTCAAAAAAAGTGTAGCTGAGTTTCTGGGATCTTCTCTCCATTGCTGCTCTCCCATGCTGGAGCGTGGTAAGGTCCTGTTTAAACACAGCCTTGTTCTCTGACCCCCTCTTTGGAAATAAGCTCTCCTTCCTCTTTGCTCCTATGACATTTCTCCATAACCTTTGTCCTCACATTTATCACTTATTAAAGTGATAAAGGATCTTCATATCCCCATTAGGGCTGGGACTACGTGAGATGATTGAGATACTTGCCTCAGATGCAAGATTTAAGGGGGTCCCAAAAAACCCAGTCAAAATAAATAACATTGTAATGTGACATTTTGAAAAATAAAAATGAGTGCAAAAATCCGTGATGAACAAAATATCAAAATTTCCCATAAATATACGACCAGTATTTTCCCTTTTATTTTCCTTTTTCCTTTCAGATTTTTCCTTTTGCCTCATTCTCCAACATGGCCCAGCACTGTTACTGATTCTGACTTTATTGGAAATTTTGTTCATCATAGATTTTTGCATTCATTTTGACTTAAAAATATTGTATTAATGTGTTGTTTATCTTGATTGCTGAGTTTTTTGGCATCCCCATAAATGTTGTGCTTGAGGCTAGTGCCTCTCTTGCCTCACCCTGGTCCTGGCTCTGATCGCCATAGCAACAAGCAAAGGCCTTTGCACATTGATATGCACTCAATTAATATTTCATGAATGAATGAATGCCAGCAGAGTTATTTCAGGTGCTTTTGTTCTTTTCTTTTTTTCTAAAAGCAAAATGATACCTAGCCCACAATCCGGCATCTACGATGACGTTTAGACAGGCAACACAGGGAAGCTGTAGCCTGTAATAACAGGCTCTCAAGTGGCCGCTTATAGTACCAGGCCGCATTGCTCCTGCCGATTAAAATAATTGATCCTGGGCCTCTTTCGCTATCACAGAGCACCCCCTCCAGCCTTGCCTCACTTCATAAACAAACTAAATAGCCACAGAGGCACAGAATCATCTTTCACATTCTTCTAGTGAATTGTAGGCCACTAACAACAAAAGTAACCTTTTCAGAGTCCAGAATCCTGGGAGCAGGGATTCTGTCGATGGGTTTCCGAAGGCAGCCTCAGAGCTCCCTTTAGTGCAAAAGGCTGGAAGACCAAATGTGACGGGGTCCGCCCCTCCGACTGTGCTACCCAGCTTGCCAGGGAGTAAAATTTTGTTTCATTGCAATAGCCCAGACACATAAGGGAGGTTCCCATTTCTCAGGGGAAAAAGAAATGGATCATGTAGGTATCGAGTCTGAGTCTCACCCATGCCCTGAAGACGACAGCTGATTCCCCAGTGTGTTCATCAACATTTGCCTTTAAAAGACCAAAATTACCATTCACAAAATCATCTCTACAAAATTGAACCTGCAATAATAAAATTATATCTATGCCCTGGTAGATGGCCCATGAAAATAATGTTTTTGATTTAGTTATAGCAATTCTATTCAGCAAACAATGCTGTTAAAGTCTTTTCTCTGGGTTCTGTCCACATCATAGTCACTGTCCCTAAGGGGGAACAATGGATTTTATTCTGTAATACTTACTAGGATTTACACTTTTTCTCCTGTCATCGAATGATCATTAGTTAGCCTTTATCTATCCTCACTCTTTCTAACCTTAAGTAGTCCAACTGAAAAAAAAGTTAACTAGATTAACTTTAAAAAAACAAGAATCGGGGCCTGCCCGGTTGCGCAGCAGTTAAGTTCGCACGTTCCGCTTCTCGCCGGCCCAGGGTTCGCTGGTTCGGATCCCGGCTGTGGACATGGCACTGCTTGGCACACCATGCTGTGGTAGGCATTCCACATGTAAAGTAGAGGAAGATGGGCATGGATGTTAGCTCAGGGCCAGGCTTCCTCAGCAAAAAAAGAGGAGGACTGGCAGTAGTTAGCTCAGGGCTAATCTTCCTCAAAAAACAAAACAAAACAAACAACAAAAAAAAACAAGAATAATTTACTCCCTAAATCCAGCATCTAGAAGAAGGAAAATGATTCTCAGAGACTATCTCTTTGACTCTCTGACGGTCTTCATATCGCTTATTTTTCCATTTTGTTTCTTTGCTGGTCCATTGTGAAGTGAGTGAAACTTGAGTTCCACTATACCTTTGGAAATTTGGGGATCTGAGACCGAGTAATGTGCTCAATTTAACGTATTATCTTACAGGAAGAATGTTCAGACACTTCCTGGAGTATTAATCGAGCCTCACTGTCTCGGCAGGTTTAGATTCCACATTTCATGTGGGCCTACCGTCACTAGCCACCGTGCTAGGCAGCTTTTCCCCGTTATTTCATTTAACCATTTGAAGAGTCTAAGGGAGAGAACAGGTATTGTCAGGCTCAGGTTGAAGAAACAGAAACCAAGACTCCGAGGGGTTGAAAGACCAGTAAGGGGCGAGGCTGAGGCTTGGCCCGGGTCTCTTGCTCGTCATACTGCATACAGCTGCCTGGTTATGGTCACAGAAGGGAAATTCTGCACAGCTTCTGCTCCAAGAGATGCAAAGAATCTGTTTATCCAACCCAATTTGTCACATGGTTAGTTTCCAAGGTGAAATGAAATCAATCCTAAGAGGTTCCAGACATTATTTCAACCTCTTTGAAGGCTTGAGCACCATCTGTCCAGCTCTCCAGACCCTGTATATACTTTCCCTGGAATCCCACATTTTATCAGGGAGACTTCTCCCCTTTCAAAAAGGTCACCTTAACGTCCAAAGAGGCTTACAAGTAATAGGTTCTAGATCACTTTGGAAGTACTTGTAAGGTGATTGTGTATGAGAGAGAACAATTTGATCCTATGAAAAGGTAATTGCATCAAAGGTTATATGCCTGAATTTTGGGGATATATGTGGGCATATTTGTGTGTGTGCTGGGGGGGTGGGGGGAGAATGTGTGCAACAGAAATTGAATGATGCAGAAAAACACATCCTAATCACTCAGGTCTATATTCTTGATAAACAAGCAATCACGTGTTCATGGCCACAACTATAATGGGTAAAACAACTTATTAAAAACAGTACAAGGAAGTAAGCTAGGATCACACAGCACAGTAGTTAAGCATGTGGGCTCTTAAAGTCAGTTGCATGAGTTTATATCCAGGGTCTGCTACTTCCTCTTTGTGTGACATTTGATAGGTCACTTAAAAACAAATAAGTAAACCCTGTGTGTTCAATATTCCCATCTATACAATGGACACAATAACAGTAAGTATGCATAAGGATGTTGTGAAGATTAAATGAGAAAGGGCGTAATAAAGTATGTGACACTTCATAAAAATGTGCTATTATCAAAAAGGGGATATATCTGTAGCATTTTGAGCTCCTTATAGGAGAATAATCTATTTCTCAGGTTCAAGAAATTGAGAAAGAGTTAATCATGACAGGAATTGTCACCAGGCATAGAGATAAGAGAAATGGTTTTATTAGTGAAAGTCAAGATGACCCCAATAACTCAGGAACACAAGGCGTACAAAGCATGGGGAAGAGGCCATCTAACCAATAAATAGAAATAATTGCAATATTGTTGGCAGCTAAGCCCTTGGAGCATCTACATGCCTTTAACAATTAGTAGGTGAATAACCCTGCTCAGTGACAGTGGATCTGTACAGGAGGCACCAGTAAAACTGGAAAAAAACCAGCAGATACCCCTGGTAGGAAATCTAATTAAAGTAGAAAGCCCTGTAATAACTTTCCCATTGTGCTCTTGACTTAAATTGGAGAGGCACAGCATTGTGTGAATTCTCCAGACCAGGAGGCTGGTGTGGAAACAGCCAGACACTGGGAACTCCTCAGATCCGTCCGCCAAGAGGACTTGCAGCCCTGTCAATTTTTACTAACCTCTGCAAATCCATAGCATTCTTTCCAGTCAGCACAATTCTGGGTCACAAAAAGGGTGGGAAGAGCCCCAGGTCCTTTAAATGAAGTTAAAGATTATACTTTCTGTAATAAAACAGCTTTATATTGCCTCATGGCCACAATTACTTAGTCACTGATAATACAATGAATTCTTCAGAAATAATTCATGGAGGTGAGAAATCAAGCCCTACCCTTTTATGAACTGAGATGTTAGCAAGAACTCCACCTCTTGAAAGGGGGAGAGAAAACCTATTGCACATCCTCAGCCCCAGATATTTTCTTGCAATTGTGGGAGACCCTAAATTTCTCGGAAGGGTGGTAAACAGTTCCACAGGGAGACAGAATAGTGGGTGCCTGCCCTGGAATGGTGGTGTCTGCTTTCCAATATGGTCTCAACGTCCCAGCCCTATGGCACTGGGCCAATTACTTCATTCCCTGTGCCTTTCAGTTTCTTCACTCACAAAATAGGAGTAATAATAGCGCCTACCTCAAAGGGTTGTTGTGCCTGGCACACTGAGATACTAAATAATTGTCAGCATTTAGGCCCATTCTTCTGAGCTGTTAACAATAGCCTCACCTCTTGCACAGTCTAGCAAAGAATTCTTTGAAAAAAATTACAATTACCACTAGAGTACATATTTCACATAGATAAAATATCAAACATTCCTTCGGATATATACCCAGAAGTAGGATTGCAGGACGATATGGCAACTCTACATCTAATGTTTTGAGGAACCTCCATACTGTTTCCTGTAGTGGCTGGCCTGTTTTGTATTCCCATCAACAGTGAACAACGGTCCCAATTTCTCCACATCCTTGCCAACACTTGTCTTTTGGGTTTTTTTTTGATAATAGCTATCCCAACTGGTATGAGGGGATATATATCGTTGTGGTTTTGTTTTTTTGTATATCAATTATATCTCAATAAAGTTGTTTAAAAATATCTAACAATATACCTTATGCATTATAGGAATCTTACACTATATAGGTATATATAGGTAGCTACTGGCTCTTGGATTGCTATGTGAAGAGGTAACACGTCTTGCTTCTCCTCTGGACAATATTCTCCTTTGGTAACTCCACTGCTTTGACCTTTCCTGTTGAAGGGATCACAGATAGCTGCCTTTGGCAAGTATTCACAGGGTTCATTTGAAATGCATTCACCTGCTAGGTGCTAAGAATAGAGGAGGGCAGTTTGAAAAAAGAAGGGAAGTGATGTCTAAAATGGAGCTTGGGGGTTGTGTACCCATGTCAATTATCTGAACTAATTTACTTGACCCATTGCTTCAGCTAGCGAAGGGCTAATGTCCTCCTTTCACCCTAATTATGCTAGTCATTGCAGGGCCCCAAAGAAGCCAGGAATAACTCAACACCAGTCCCTCTAGCCAAACAATCAGCAAATAAAGATAACCTTAAAGAGTGTCAAGCCCAACTTTACGACTCCCTCATAGGCACCAACAGCACTATCGCAACAGCCTAAATTATCAAACAGGATGGGCCAGGGCTGCGTGTCAATTGACCTGCTGGGACCAATCATGACTCATCTGTTGACTGTAGAGCAAAGGTAACTCGGGATACAAGAGTTGATGGCTGCCTCCCAGGAGACTGTCAGTACCTGGAAATGAAGGCATGGGGCTTCAACCAGGAAATGTTTCCGTTGGCGCAGATCCAGGCCAGACGAAGCATACTCGGTGAGAGGTCACTCCATGGGGACATGAGTGAGTGCATGCACATAATTTAAGGAGTCTTCACAGCTGGCTGGCTATTTCAAGTAACGCTATTGTCTTACTGAGCAGCTTAGAGGCTAGTGATCATCACATGTATGTGTTGTGTTAACTACAATCTAAATATAACCAGACTTTCCCATAATCAGACTTCCTTTCTTGGCAGAAGTAAGGTTAAGGGCAGCAATAATAAAAGAGTAATAATAGTAATATTGGTATCACTTAATAATGGCATATTATATTCTGAAGGCGCTATGTCATTCAGGTTGTATACATTACTTCTAATCCAGCGATCACGCCAGGGGTACACATATGAATCACCTGAGGAGCTTTTAAATACTGATGCCTGGGACCACCCTCCAAAAACTCTGATTTATTTGATCTGGATGGAGCCCAGGCACTGGCATTTTAAGGCTCCCCAGGCAATTCTAAGGGGTTGAGAACCATAGCTTTAATCATCACGACAACTTCCAACATAGGGATTTTTAGCTTCATTTTATAGATGAGGAAAATAGAGCCCAGAGAGAACAAGGAAACTGCCTCAGTGCAGGATTAGAGACTTCAACCTAAAGTCTGTCTGGCCACCAACCCTGCCTCCCAATTGCTTCACAGACTGTTTAGTGAATCCACAAAGAGTAAGCAGGAAGAGCACACAGGGGAAGAGAAGAGAGCCCAGGGCAGCAGCACCCATGGCTACTGGGGAGTTCATGAGCAAGAGGCTCCACCCCATCCTGAGCCAGCTGTGCAGCCCTCAGGGTGAGGATTCATAAAGGAGAGGAGCCAAGTGGGCAAATAACCTGCCTTCATGGTTGCAGCAGCTCTTGGCCTCTGTCCAAGCCCTAGGCGGTAGCCCAGAGGAGACACTCGGCAGAAAGTTGAACAGGTCTTGGCTGGCTGGGGCAGGCAGTCCCATACACCCTCGTTTACCTTTGCCTTGTCATATTGCTACAGGGAGATGAACTTCCTTCCCGAGGTTCAACTTTCTGCCCTCTCACCCAGTGCTGTGTCAGCCCAGGGCTGGCGCCAGGTTCAAGGGCTACCTCTAACCTGTACTTCTGAAACACTGGAATTAACTCAAGGAGGTCACACTGATGACACACTACTGAATGGAAAGGAAGCATCCTCTGGTTCTTGTTTCCCCAACCACGAGCACCCTTAGCTGTGGCTGCCTGAAATAAATATAATTAAGCAGGCTTCTGAAGCTGTGCTTTTCTTCCTCCCTGCTGGGAAGACACCAGGACTGGGCCCTCAGCTCTCCACCTCCTAAAATGAACCATGGACACAAATCAAGGAGCTGAGCTCCTTGGAAGCCTCCCATTTCACAGATGAAGGTGAATCTCCTAAGGTATTTCTAACACCATCTAATATCTAATTTCTAATTTCACTGGGATAATATTAGATTAGGCTGAGAAAAACTCAAACTCTGAGGGTTATAAAGGAAGGAGAGGAGAAGTTTCTGGAATCTGAGGTGGGAGGTGTCTGGCCCTCTCTGTATTTCAGATCTGAACCCTGCTCTTATACTCCCCACAGAGGCTGGGACTGGCTACCTTCATTCATTGATTTACTCAACAGTTCTTAAGGGTTTATGGCACTGGAGATACTTAGAGGAATAAGATCCATCCCTGACCTTAGGAGAGCATAGGTTAGCAGTGGAGACATCACATGAAGAGCATGTAAATCGGCAAGGGAGGGGCCGGCCCCATGGTGTAGTGGTTAAGTTTGTGGGTTCTGCTTCAGCAGCCCAAGTTCACAGGTTTGGATCCCAGGTGTGGACCTACACCACTCATCAGCCATGCTGTGGCAGCAACCCACGTATAAAATAGAGGAAGATGGGCACAGATGTTAGCTCAGGGCTAATTTTCCTCAAGCAAAACAAAACAAAACAAAATGATGGGGGAAAGAACTGGTGAGGCAGGTACACAGGGAAAGGCCCCGGGCCCAGTCAGGAGGAGCAGGCGGGGTGTGCTGGAGGGACAATCCCTCACTTGAGACTTACTGAATGCCTAGCAGGAGTTAGCCAGGTGGAGACTGGGGAAATGGTTTTCTAAGTGAAGCAGGCAGCTGAGGAGGAGCAGATTCAGCAGAGGAGCAGAGAGTTCGTCCCTTGCCTCAATAAAAGACATTCCTTGTTGAAAATCGCATTGGCTTGGCTGCAGAAACTCTTCCCTCTCTAGGTTTCAGACTTGGACTTCCTTCTCTATGTTCAGGCCAAAGGGCTGAGTCCAAAGTGCGACTGAATTCCTCACTCAGATTTTTTTCAACAAAAACATGCAGTTCTGAAGGCCTGCCAGCCACACCAGAGAGCTTTTCCCAAGAAGGCATGGGCTGGGTAGAGGCAGCTGCGCAAAGGGAGGAGTTTTATGTTTTGGACCAAAAAGCTCTACTCGGATGAGGCTAACAAGGCACAAAGCACAGGCACTGCATAAAGGAGTCATTTTTCCCCTCAGTAAGCGTTGTGTTTCATAATATCCAATGTCATCACAGGGCAAACAAAGAGATGCTTGGAGGGAGGCTTCCTGGATTTCAGTCCTGGCTCAACCACTAGGATCTTGGATGACCTACTGTAGGTCTCTGAGCTTCACGGTTTTTATATATAAAATAGGGCTTAGGCCGTCTCCAAATCCACTCAGGTAGTGAGAATTGGGTGAGACGACAATGGAAGAGCACTTGAGCTTGCAACAGAAGGAGTCTCAGAAAATGGTAGCTCAACTTGGTGGTTCTCTTGAGAATTGGTACTTGGGCCTAGAGAGAGTAATGTCAGGGACTGAGTCTCTAAGTGGGCCAGTTAATCAGTGGAACCTTCCTTACCTTCCTCAGAAATGTCTGTGACGGCCTCAGTGTTGAGATAGTGTGAGATAGTGGGTGAGTCAGTGAGAACCTGTTGGCACTACTCAAAATGGAGCCCAATCTCATGCTGTACTGAAAGCTACTCAGCAACATAATTAATTCCAAAATGTGACATCAATTTAAGATCAGGGTGGCACAATCTCTTCCTTGGCTATTTCTATGAAGTGCAGGAACCCCAAGAATAAGAGAAATCTCACATATCTATCAGCATGGCCCATTCTTTTTTGGGTCCACCCCTACTTTTTCTGAGGTTTTCTTGACCTTTGGATTTCCTTATTCCCCTGTCATCTTTAAATGAGTGTCTGGAACTATGAAAGCCCGGTTTGTGATGCTTAGCAATTCTTCTACTCCTCCCCTTTAATTCCATTACCAACTGGGGCCAAATTTTTGAGGAGCTTTTGAAACAGTCCTGGAGACAGGAGTTCAAGGATCACTATCTTCCTGTCAGCAAAAAATGCTGATTTCTTGGCATAATAAATGGATGCGTTAAATGCTCATTGAGCTCTCAAAGGAAAACCATCACGATCTAGGACACAAAGAATACTTCAATTGCTTCTTTAAGAGCCCCATTGGTTCAAAGATTCTGAATCATAATCTGGCTCAGAGTCTTGTCAGGGCCCTCCTTGACTTCATGCCCCCCTCGCTATAGTGCAGAAGTAGAGTATGAGTGTATGAGTTTCCTATGTCTGCTGTAACCACAAACTGGGTGGCTTAAGACAACAGAAATGTGTTATTTCACAGTTCTGGAGGCTAGAGGTCCAAAATCAATGTGTCAGCAGGGCCATGCTTTTTCCGAAGGCTCCATGGGAGGATCTTTCTCTGCCTTTTTCTTATTTATGGTGTTTGCCAGCAATCCTTGGTGTTCCTTGGCTTGCGGATGGATCATTCTTATCTCTGCTTCCATCTTCACATGGCCTTCTCCCTTGTGTGTGTGTCTGTCTGAACTTCCCTTTTCTTATAAGGACACCAGTGATTGGATCAGGGCCCACTGTAATTCATTAAGACCTCAACTTAATGAGATTGCATCTGCAAAGACCCTGTTTCCAAATAAGGTCTATTTACACGTACTGGGATTAAGACTTCAACATATCTTTTTGGGGAACTCGGTTCAACCCACAACAGTCAATGTTCCCCATGATGACTATTCTCCAATGCTCTGCTTCTAGACTTAAAGAAATGGTTGGAGAGAATGTGATCCAAGTTTCCATGACCTTCTTGACCATCTCTGGTAGATAAAGGGAAAGGCTACCCATTTGAGCTGTTACTATGAAAGCACAAGGAAAAGAACTTTCTAGAAACAAACTTTTCAGGAGAGGGTCCTTCATGGAAACTTCCTGCACTTTTGATGTAACCCTCTTGTTTCCAGTTCTCTCACCACAGAGCCCCCTTTCATGGCTCAAAGATCAGTACCCCAAGCCTTGCATCAGAAATTTCTACCTTTCCCAAAAATAGATGATTCATTTTTTGATCCTGTACTGCCTCTTGAAACACCTCAACATATTCCTCCTCAAGCTCTGAAGTTGGCTGCTCATTGATGTGCCTCTGTTCAGTCAGCTTCTAGTGAGGGCAGGGCAGGAAAGCTTGAGCTGTGGTTCCACGGGTGCAGGGCGTAGGTCTCTCAGCTCCATTTCGGCCTCCTCTTCACCTGAGAGAGCCATGGCTGGTTCTCTTAACAGGTCACTTTATTTCTCCATGACCATGATTTTCACTTTGTCCATTTTGGAACAATACACTCGTTAATGTTAAGAAGCATTTGTTTCTTTCTGCCTATGTTGAGCCTGTGTACTTTATAAGAGAAATCACAGTGGTTGTCATGGTTAGGCTCTTTGCTTCCTGAGTGGAACAGCACCAGTTTTGATGCTATATTATATTTATTTATAATTAATTATATTATATTCTGGATCTCTCTTTGATGGTGGGTGGCAGAGGAGGGTTTGCTAATTCATTCCCTTAAAATGTATTTTAAATAAGTCCTCAGCTTTGAGCCCATTTTATTATCTTCTTCTATTTTTAAATAGACTTTTTAATGTCCATCAAGTTAAAAAGCATATTTAAACATCTATAGTCTGTCATATAACCTTGAGGGGAGAAAAATCCAAAAGAAGAAGAGGCCACAGAAATATTTTAGAAGACAGCACTTGAACATGGATCCCTTCCTTTCCATTTTCACCATTGCCACTTGCGGTGAGTCCTTATCAGCTCGTCCCAGGACTGTTGTAAGAACTCCGTGCTTGTTCCCCAGCCTCCAGCCTCTTTCCCCTGTAGTCTGTGCTGTCCCAGTATCTCAGTCATCATGTCACAGGCAAGCTCAAAGTTTCCTAATAGCTCCTCAACCGATTACAGGATAAATTCCATCCTCCTCAATCAGACATTCATGTGCTTTACTATCCAAGGACTCCTCTGCTGTCAGATGGGTCTAGTCATTCTCCTACGATAGTCCTGGAATAGCTTCACTTTGTGCCTAGAGTTGTGGATCCCTGGGCATCCTCCTCCCAGAAGTCCTCCTTCTCCTCCTTGATGTGTGTCCAAATCCTCCCCATGTCCTCTGACTGCTGACCTGGAAGCAGAGTCTGCACTTAGGTACGCATGTGGCTGTCTATCTCGGGGAGCAATCATTTTTTTGCTCTGTTTCCTTTTGCCCATATATAGATGGAGATTAATATGATATCCTGGGCAGAATAGTGCCCCTTGTCCCCCACCTTTCCTCTTCCTTTTCCCTGACAGCTCTACTATCTGCCAGTTTCTCTGCTCCAGCTACTACATAGTCCTCTTCCTTTATAGACCTAGGAAACTTGATATCACTGAGGTGTTGTTCTCTGCTGTAATCTCTGTGCAAGCACATTTTTATATAGTTTTATGGTTTTGTCTCTCACATTGTGTACCTATCCTCCAGACACACCCAAGCACGTAGGAGAGAGGGAGTTCTGACGTTTACTGCATCAGAACTGTGTGTCGGTCACGGACATATCTGGACAAATTTAAATTTACCTACAGACTTGTCTGGAAGTATTTTGATCCACACTTTCAAATAAGGGAACTAAAGCACAGAGGGGGTTAATGACTTTCTCAAGGACAGTTTGATGACAGATATGGTGCCAAAGAGAAAAAAGAATTATTGTGGGATGGAACTTGTTAGAACAGGCTTCACAGATGTGGCGGGATCTGAGCCAGACCTTGGTCTGCTGGGCAGGAAGAGAGAGCACTGCGAATGTGAGCAGCGTCACGAAGATTTCAGACTCAGCGTGACAATGTGATCATTTACGGCTTTTAGAGATTACACCTGATTTCCTTTAAGAATGCAATATTAAAGTTAATTGCCTGTTTTTGAGCATATAAACACTGAAATGTGCTAGAAGGGCCAAAGTTCAGGGGGTAAGTGAACCTTACTACGTGTTAAGAACAGAATAAATGCTGACAAAGGAGCAGAGATTTTCAAATTTTAACTGCAGGTTGAAAGAGGACTTTACACAAAATGGCTGAAATTGGGCAAACACACAATCCCAGATAATTTCATACAGCAGGATAAAAATGAATGAGCCAATGTGGGTTCATCAATGATAAATATACCACTCTGTGCAAGTGTGTGTGTGTGTGTGTGGAGGGGGGTATGTAGGAACTCTGTACTTTCTGCTCAATTTTGCTGTGAACTTAAAACTACTCTAAAAAATAACCCCTATTTTAAAAAATAAAATAACAAAGAATGTTTTTAATGAATGAGCCCAGGTCCCAAAGCTGTCCACTGTGACATGAGGGGAGGCGAGTGTGTGGCCTCCTTTTGGTGTGTTGGAGCATAGACAGCTTGCTCAGCGATTGTGAGTTTCATCGTCTTTTATTTTTCCATTTCACTCGCTAAAGAAAAGCGTGAGCATTGAAGGCTTCAAAAAGCAAGACATAGAATATGAAAAAGGAGGAAGAGGACAATGAAGAGAAGGAATTGAAGGATGCCCTAATAGTCTGTACTTCTTTGAAAAATAAAAAGCTGGCAGCACATACAGGTTGCAAAAGCACAGTGATTTAGCTTCCAAGAAGAGGAGTTTTACAGAACATTTAATATATAGTGACCTTGAGCAGTTGCTCACTTCTCTAATGTTTTGTTATTTCTTCTCTAAAACGAGGATAATAATACCTGCCTCATATAGCTATGGTGAGGATTAAATAACATAATGTATATAAAATTCTTAGTGCAAAACCTGCATTCATTCATTAAAAACAGTGAATGCCTGAGGCTGGCCTGGTGGCACAGTGGTTAGGTTCACACACTCCACTTTGGCAGCCCCAGGTTCGTAGGTTCAGATCCCAGTCACGGACATAGTGCTTCTCATCAACCCGTGCTGTGGTGGCATCCCACATAAAGTAGAGGAAGACTAGCATAGATGTTAGCTCAGGGACAGTCTTCCTCAAGCAAAAATGAGGAAGACTAGAACAGATTTAGCTCAGGGCCAATCTTCCCCCCGACCCACACACACAAAAATAGTGAGTGCCTAATATGAACTAGATACCAAAGATTCACTGGTGAACAAAACAGACGTGATTCCTCCTGGCTCATTGAGTTTATAGTCTAGATGGAGACACAGGTGTCAAACAGAGAAACATAAAAATAATTAATTACAAATTGTAGAGAGTTCCATAAAGGAAAAACTCAGAGTGCTGTGAGAAAATAATAGAGTCTCTGAGTTAAGTGATCAACAAATAATAGTTATTTGAAGACGGACATTTCTTTGAAACTATGACAGATTAGTTTCTATCAGACAAACCCTTCCACAAATTATCATTGAGAAAAACTGGATAAAATATTAAAAAAAGAAATCCGGGGCTGGCCCCGTGGCCGAGTGGTTAAGTTTGCGCGCTCCGCTGCAGGTGGCCCAGTGTTTCATCGGTTCGAGTCCTGGTCACAGACATGGCACTGCTCATCGGGCCACACTGGGGCGGTGTCCCACGTGCCACAACTAGAAGGACCCACAACAAAGAATACACAACTATGTACTGGGGGGATTTGGGGAGAAAAAGGAAAAAAATAAAATCTTAAAAAAATAAAGAAAGAAAGAAAGAAATCCATTTGAAGAAATATAAGAGCTACTGAGACAGCAAGGGCATTCGTAGACAAGATTCCAGAGAGAGGGTGAACACAAAGAGGTAAGATCAAAATGCAGCTCTACTCTCTCCTGGAAGCATTTCCAAGATCGTTAGTGGATGAAGATCGTTTTCAGCAATCTCATCGGACAAAATTGGACTTCATGCCTGCTAGGGAGGAGGGGCACTGAGAAACACCCTCAGCCTTCAGTCGGGAGCTCTAAAGGGCAACACTAAGAGTAAAGGCAAACTATATAGAGACCAGCTCTCACAAAAACTAAAAGCAGCTTCAACCCAGGCTGGATAAAGGTGATTTCCCTAGCTTACCCACCCAGAAGTTATCCCCTATAAAGAAAGATAATGGCACCCAGAGCCTCAAATAATCTCTGTAATTTTTCATAGAATCGAATCATGCTCAGTATTCAATTAAAAAGTTCTAGCATACCAGGAAACCAGCCAAATGACCAAAAACCATTTGAAGACAATATAAACAGGTCCAAAAAAGGTATGGATGAGATACTGGGGTTATCAGACACATACTTAAATACTGTGTTAAACATATTAAAGCAAATTGATGACAAGATGGAGAATTTCAACAGATATACAGAATCTATAAAAAAGAACAAGAAAGGGGCCTGCCCATTGGCATAGTGGTTAAGTTCACATGCTCCACCTCAGAGGTCCGGGGTTCACTGGTTCAGATCCCAGGTGTGGACATACACAGCACTCATCAAGCCATACTGTGGCAGGCATCCCACATATAAAGCAGAGGAAGATGGGCACAGATGTTAGCTCAGGGCCAATCTTCCTCAGCAGAAAGGGGAGGATTGTGACAGATGTTAGCTCAGGTATAATCTTCCTCAAAAAAAAAAAAAAAGAATAAGATAGGGGACCAGCCTGGTGATGTAGTGGTTGGGTTCGCATGCTCTGCTTCAGCAGCCCAGGGTTCTCTGGTTTGGATCTTGGGTGTGGACCTACATGCGGCTCATCAAGCCATGCTGTGGCAGTGTCCCACATACAAAACAGAGGAAGTCTGGTACAGATGTTAGCTGAGTAACAGTCTTCTTCAAGTGAGAAGAGGAAGATAAGCAACAGATGTAAGCTCAGGGCCAATCTTCCCCACCAAAATTAAAATAAAAGAATAAGAAGGAAAGTCTAGAACTTAAAAATACAATAAATAAAATTAAAAATTCAGTAAATAAATTAGGAGCACATTCGACATAGCTGAAGGGAGAAATAATGAACCAGAATGTAGGCCAGTAGAAAATATCCACACTGAACCACAAAGAGAAAAATAAATGCAAAATCAAGAAAAAGAAGGTGAGAGATACATAGGACAATGTAAATTATTATATATAAATTTATAATTGTAGTGCCAGGAAGAGGAGGAAGAGAATGGGCAGAAGCAATACTTGATGAGATTTTTCCAAAACTGATGAAAGGCATCAAGTCTCAGACACAAGAAACCCTATGAATCCCATAATGGACAAATACAAGTAAATCGCGGCAAGGCACACCATCATAAAACTGTTGAAAACTGATGACAAAGATAAAAATGTTAAAATTGCGACCACTATAAAGAAACGGAATTTTTCAGTCACTCAGAAACCTCTCCTTGTGTGCTATCCTGATCACAGTGCACTGCCTAACTTAAGAGCAACCCTCATCCTATCATACCTTTATTGTAATGTCTTTCTTGTGTTTATAATTTTATTATCCAAATATGCATCTCTAGACACTATAGTCTAGTCTTGCCCACTAAACAAAGTTTGATATGGCACATAAGTCTCTTCTAATCTACTGGAGCCCCTCCAAGCTTTTCTTCTCCATAGACTTTATCTGTTGAAGATCCTGGGCTGTTTGACTTGTAGAATTTCCCAAAATCTGGATTTTGTTATTCTCATAATCATGGTACAGGTCAACAAGTCCCTCTCTCGTCTGTGTTCCTTGAAAATTTTTAGCTGGATCCAGAGCCTTGAACATTGTATTTTCTGGAAGAATTTGTCACCAATACCTGCACTAAAGGAAATACACAAGGGAGTTCTTCAGGCAGAAAGAAAGTGATGCTAAGTGACAGCCAAAAATTATAGGAAAGAATAAATAGAAAGGAAAAGATATATATGTAAGTAAATCTAAATAAATATTGACTCTATAAAACAATACTAATAATAACTTATGGAGTTTTAAATATATGTAGATTAAAATACATAACAATGATAGCATAAAAGTCAGAAAGAAGAGAAGTAAAGCCAAAGTGTTCAAAGGTCCTTTCATGGCACAGGAATTCATAAAAAACCGCTAATTTATATTATACTTTAATAAGTCCAGGATTTACGTTGAATGCTAAAGTAACCTCTGAAAGACTGCCAAAAGATTATATAACTGCCAACATGTGAAAAAATGGAGTAGTAAAATCTATTTGACTAACCCAAAAGAAGGTAAGGAAAAAAAAAAGGAACATAGAATGAATGGTATAAATTGGAAAAAAATAGTAAGGTGGTAAATTTAAACCAAAGTATTTTGGCAATTATATTAAATGTAAACAATTTTTAAAATTTATATTGTCAATCTGTATTAAAAAATAACAAAACCCAATAGTGCAAGGCTTATAAGAGAAGCATCTTCAATACAAGGACACAGGAAGAGTAAGTGAAAAAAATGGAGAAAGATACACCATACAAGCCCTAACCCAAAGGAAGCTGGCATAGTTATACTTGTGTCAAACAAAGTGAATTGTAAGGCAAAAGGGCACCATTTAAAAATGATAAAAGGGTTAATCCACTAAGATGAGAAAATAATCTTAAATTTGTAGTGTTTAAAAATGTAGGTTCAGAACATATAAAGAAAAATGATTGCATTAAAGGAGAAATAGGCAAATCCACAATCAGAGTGGAAGCTTTTAAACCTTTTTCTCACTGAAACTGATAGAACAAAAAAATACAATAGTGAGAAAAATCAGACATGGTCCCTGCCTGTATTGACTTGCATTGGGATAAGGGACACAGTAATCAGAAAAGCACATGAATGAATGTAAAATTGCAAGTTAGCTGAGTGCCCTGACAGTTTTATGACAGTGGATGTGACATGGGCTGAGGAAATCAAGAAAGGCTTTTCTTAGAAAGTTACACTTGATCTCAGATATGAAAAACTAATAGTGGTTACTGAAGGAGAGTGGAAGTGGAAGGTGGGGCAAAGAGCTTTAGACATCTGGCATCATGGCATCTGCAAAGATCCTGTGGTAGGAAGGAGCCCGTGGTTTGAGGAACTGAAAGGAGGCTTGAGTGATTGAAGCACAGTGCATGAGGAAAGTACTCAAAATCAAGCTGGAGAGATGGGCAAAGCTAGACCATTGAGAACTTTGCAGGCCACGTTAAAGATATTGGACTTTATCCAGAGAGTCCTGGGAAGGCAATCGAAAGTGTTAAAGCAGGTTTATATTATCATTGGATTTAAGTTTGGAAAAGATTGTTCTAGCTGTGGCTTGAGAATGGATTTTCGAAGGTCAGCGTCAACAGAGGAGGCTAACCAACTCAGCAGTTTTTACCAGATGAGGGATGATGGTGGAGACAGTGGTGATGGGGAGGAGTCAGATTCAAGGGACATTGAAGGGGTAAAATCAATGGGATTTGGTGAAGGATTCTGCATGGTGACTGAGGGCAAGGGATGCATCACGGATGTCCTTTCAGGATTTTGCTTGTGCAAATGGCCTGAGAGTGATTCCATTCTCTGAAATAAGAAACACAGGAAGAGGGCCAGGTCTTGGAGGGAAGATCATACATTCAGTTTTGGACATGTTGAGATTGAGGTTTTTTCTGCTAGAAATTGTTCTATGAAATGTCTTCTCAAGGCTCTTCATTGATTTTTCTTTGTGGTTTGGTTTGTTTTATTTGCTTGCCTTACCCCCTCCAGTCTGACATTTCACAAATGCAATTGCAAGCCCTGACTCTGGATATTTATCATGTCACTGCATCAAAATATTGACACTTGCCTAATTTGAACCTTCCCAGGGAGTAATGCAAACAACAGAGAAGGTGGAAAATTTGTTGCGATCTCCAGGTGTGCTTGCAGGGTGTTGGACACTGACCCCAGTTAGAGTCCAAATGTGTCAGGGAACTTTCCTGGCTCTGGCTGTCAAAGGCCATCAAACGTGGCAGGATCACTTTTCTGGAAGATGCTGCACAAGGATGAGCAAACCAAGTTTAGGAGAGTTGGCCCTCAATACACAGGGCCATTTCAGAGAAATGCTAATGAGCCCTCCCTTCACTGAAAATTAAATCTGTCAAGCATATGAATCAGGTGTCATGTAAAGGAGAGGCCAATCAACTCTTCCAAAGCAATTTCCTGTTAGAGCTCCAGGATGGGAGATGCCATTTCCCTTGCTCCATGGTGGTTGCGATCCTGTTGGCAAATAGTTTTGAAATCCTTTCCATGAGAAAGAACACAGTGAAGATGACAGCCTGTGCAAAGTTAGTTCACACACAAGAAAAGGAAACATAGAATCATGGCTATTTCTCTCTCTATTTTTTTGGCTTTGACCAGTAACTTTATGAGGATGTATCAGGCGCTTTTTTTCAACACATTTTTTCCTCCTTTTGCCCCCATAAGTCCTTTTATTCTTTTGGGGCTTAACTTAAAAGAAGAAACTGAATTTCTATATGTTAACATTTGGTAACAAATTTGGTTATGGTATTTGATTGGAATGAGGTTTATAGATTATATGAGGTTTAAATTATGTGTTCTTCTTTAAGAGAGCTTAAATTTTAAGGTTTTGCCCCAAATTGTTATTATTGAGTCTGCCTACAATTTCCACAATAGGAGAATTGAAGGGAAGATCCACTTCCTTGCTTGAAATGGAATCTTGAGTTGTGTACAAAGGAGATAGGAGAAAGATGATTTACAGCTATTTCACAAACTATGGGCAGTAATTTGATTGTCAAAGGAGGAAAGGTGGTGGATGTTCAAGAACCTGTTATTTTATGTGATTTTCTGTATTTCTGATTTGTTTGAGGATCATCATTTTAGGAATTTATAAAATAAAAGGCTATACACATGTAGCCTGGAACTGGATTAAAGAGCCATGACTTTGCTTAATACCAATGCTGCTCAACATAAAAACACCGTAGACTTTTGAAGGAGGGAGGCACTTAAGCCATCAGGTAGTCCAGGGTTCTCTGGAGGGCCTGTGATTTGGAATCCTGTTTTTAATCCTCCTCATTTCCCATTACCCATGAGGAAACAAAGTCCCAGAGAAGAAGTGTCCTGGTAAAAGTCACGTGATTTATATCTCATAATTCATCTTCTTGTGAATTTTCTTCACAAGTTGAGCCAGTCTATATTTTAACAGGCTGATTTGCATACTACAAAGAGAAAGTCTCAAATGATAGCACTGGGAAGAACGGTGCTATTTGAAGTCCTTTTCCATGGCTTCCGGGCTTTGGATGTGTTTAGGTCATTTTTATTTCCAATTCGGATTCCTGCAGACTCTGTAATTAGGAAGAGGCCATCAGGTTCTAGGATAATTGCTGAGTGGAATTGAGGGAAATAAGAAGAGGGAAGCAACTCAGAGCATGTCTGAACTTGCTCTTTTTTGGACCCCTCCTGCACACTGATAACTGAGTATGGAGCTCTTGAGCTGATAAACAAAGGTCTTGGACTTGAGTGTTTTGCTTTCATGTTTGCAACTTTTGTGTTTGTTTCCTTTCCTCTAAGAGAACACTTACTTACTCCCCATGTGGCCCCCAACCATATATTGAGAAATATGGGCCAAGACTACCTCTTAATAATTTGTCATGTTGTTGCTTGTTCTTGAATTTGATGGATGAGACAAATGACCTAGAGTTTGTGATTAATGGAACTGCATCTCCACTCCAACCCTAACTCATTAACCAATGATTTCTACTTGTTCCTGTCAGATTAACAAATCTGCCAGTGGCTTTCATTTAAATCTGGAGCTAAGCTGATCGTCTCAGTTGTGTAGGGGAGGAAGACATTTCCTCTACCTGCTCTGGGTCCTTCTGGCTGGGAAATGAATTAAATTCACATGAGACAGAATAACAGGAGAAAATTAAACAAAGCTTCATAACATGTATACATGGGAGAGGCTCGGGCAAACTGAGCAACTCAACAAAATGGCTGAAGCCACCACCTTAAATATCATCTTCAGCTAAAGACAAAGGAGGATGTTGGGAGTGGGCGGAGTCAGTTACTGGAGGTTACCAGACAAGTACAGTAAACAAAAGTAAGATTATTATGCAGATTTAAGTCCATGCCTTCCGTATTGATAAGAGTTTTTAGAGATAAGGTCATACCCCCTTCTTTCTGCTGCAGGGAGGGAGACACATTTACAGATGGAGATTTCCTTTACAAAAGTAAAGGTAAGTAAATTATACTTTTCAGAGTTTCTTTCCTGTCTGCAGTTTTTTAAAAGTAACCAGCCCAAAATAATCCTCATGCCAAAGAGACATATCATGGGGTGGCCAATTCCAGTCCCCCACAGTTGCAATACTCTGATTCATTCTGAACAATCATTTGGGGGAATAGCCTTGGTTTTCCCATCTGTAAAGTGAATTCAATTTTGGTGACACTGGTGTTAAAGTAAAAATAACTTTAAGAAAATTGCTGAAGGCTGTGACGTATGACCTAGTGTATTATTATTTTATAATGGAGAGTTTTACCCACCAAAGAGAAGACCTATCAGCTGCTCATGGCATTGCTGGTAATTTATTATTAATGATTTCTAAAAATTCCAGCATTGCAGGAAGCTTCAAGTATCATTACTGCATTACGTTTTGCTTTTGTGTTAATAGACAGCTATTTTTCACTGTCACTTTCACGGGTAGCAAGAGAGCACAGATGAATAATTTTAATGAATATGGGACAGTAGAAGATATATTCCAGGCTCTGTTACTTGTTATTAATTGAATGATCAAATTCGGCTTTATCAGAACTGAGAATTTCCTGGACCCAGATAAGAACCCATAAACCTCCTTCTTGCCACTGCCCTCTCTACATCACACTGACTCAGGGGCAGGGGACAGGAAACATTGACTTTAGTTAGCACTTTGATGCTTAAAGAATTAAGAAATCTACAGCATCATGTTTTTGCTTTCTACATAATTGAGAAGAAAAAAGTCATGGTGTAGTTTCATACAGTGGAGAAACTTCTGTTCAATTCCACTTCTCTATGGATCAGAGCAAGGAAGCCCTTTTGATGTCACCAAAGAGATCTTCTTCTAGAAAGCTTTTTAAAAAATCATATCTCGAAGAGGAATCTCTGCTTTGCAAACAACTCTTGGAGGTAAGGACTCCCTGCTTCCCCACAATCTGGAATAACCTGAGTCAAGCCCAGTTATACTGTAGAAGCAAACTATGCTAAGCCCCAGTGTTACAAATGGAAGGAATTCCTTTCTGTCTAAACCACGAATCCTCATTCTACAACTCTAGCTTGTGATTTGTCTCTTCAAAGTGTTAGTGCCCCAGGGATGGCTGTATCTGCAGGTGCTGACAGTCAGCAGGAACAAGGACATCAAGGGTCTTGTTTTGTCTCCTCTTCTTTTCCATGTCTGCCCTTTGGTTAGTTGGTGCTGTGAGAACAAACTTACAAGTTTGAATGGCATATTTTCAAAGGGATAAGTAATACCAAAACAATAGCTCTCTGCCAACGTGGCAAAATTGGCAGATGTAAAGGGTGGAGGAAGGAGATATTTAGCATGTATACACTCATTATTAATAGCTTACAGTGAAGCAATTGCATGTTTTGTTTTGATATCTTCTGATCACATAGAGTTCTCCTTTATGCAGTCCAAGCATGTGCAACAAATACTTTCTTGTCCAATTATGGATAGCAGTGTATTTTTTCCCAGTCAGCGGGGTCCTTGGTTGTATGGTAACAGTCAGCAGGAATGAGGACATCAGGGTTCTTGTTCTTCTCTCCTCTTAGTTTCCACGCCTGCCCTTTGATGTTTGGCTTTAGTTTATTTGACGCCAAGAAATGGCTCTAGATGCATCATATTTTCCACCCATTAATCAATGCTAATCCAAAGAAGCGTGAGGCATAGACAGGAAAGGTCGCTTGCCTTCACTTACTAAAACAGCTAGTGTTTATACTTGGAATGTGTTCTAGACAAATTAAAGGACAAAAGAGAATGCACTATCCATTAAGCATCGTGACAACCTGGCTGTGAAAAGTCAGAATTCATTCAGAGTCAGTAAATGGATATTGTAATATCTGTATCTGTATTATGGTTTAGTGAAGTATTTCCTAAAAGGCATTTCATGGAAGAGAAGTCCTTGGAGATGATTGAGAGAGGGATTCTGGGGTTCAATAAATTTGGGGAATGTTTCATACAAGATTTCCATCTTTGAGACTCCCAATGCATAATACAATTTCACAGTTCTAACAACTCCTCCTACTAAAAACAAAACAAACAAATGAAATCACTATACTTCATATAACCCAGCATTTCTAAAACTCATTTGATCACAAATCACATTTTTAACTCACTTTTTGGAATAATACCTCTTTTTTTTTTAAAGATTTTTAAATTATTTTCCTTTTTCTTCCCAAAGCCCCCTGGTACATAGTTGTATATTCTTAGTTGTGGGTGCTTCTAGTTGTGGCATGTGGGACGCCACCTCAACGTGGTTTGATGAGCAGTGCCATGTCCGCGCCCAGGATTCGAACTGACGAAACACTGGGCTGCCTGCAGTGGAGTGCGCAAACTTAACCACTCGCCCACGGGGCCAGCCCCTGGAATAACACCTCTTAATTTCTGAAAGTAGCAAGTGAAACAAATGGTCTATAAACAGTTTGGGAGCAGATCAGTATTTTAAATCAAAGATAAAGTTTCCAACCCAAGGTCTGCTACTGATTTGTAGTACATCACAAGTGACCATCATATTCTGTTATACCTTATCATTAACTTTTACTTTCAAATGAAAATAATAATATATGTGGAAGTTTATTAAGTTCTTATGATGTGTCAGGCACTGTACTAAGTGTTTTATATGGCTTATCCCATTTATTCCTTTAAATTTGCATTTATCTTTAAATAAACCCAAGTAGTTCAAAAATACATTCTCTTTTTTTAAAAATGAAAAAAAAGAAAGAAAACTCCTTTAATTTTAGTATATAAACATCCAGATTTTTTCCTGCATATTTAAATAAAAATATGTGTCCTTGGAAAAGCATATACATTTCTCATTTTTTCACATAGACAGAATCATATTGTGCATACTATTGTGCAATTAGCTTTTTTCATTTAACAGTATGTGTTAGAGACATTTCTATGTCAGTATATGCACCTCTACCACATTCCTTTTAATGGCTTCTTGACATCAATGGTCCACATGTACCCCCAATCTTTTATTGGTAGATATTCAGCTTATTTTCAAATTTTTCACCAATGTAAACAATTATTTTAATATTTTTATTTCTTTTTCTGGTAGTATGGCAGATAGAGAAACTCAAATGATGTCCTTATTGAAACAACCAGAATTCTGGAGAAAACACAGAATATATCTGTTGGTACATAAGGAAGGAATCCTCAGAGGTCAAAAATACAGTAAAAGCAGGGACTCTGCGGCAAGAGATTGCCAAAATTGTCTTTGTTTCTGAGGTTTTCTATTGAACCCTGGAAAATTTGAGCTACTGCTTGGTGAGATGCAAGAGCCAAAAAGTAAAACTTATTGTCCATAAAAGGAGCTGAAGTCAATAGAAAACACCCAACATGAAGCTGGCATCCAAAGCTACACCTTCAGTATAACGGTAAACAAGAAGTAAAACCACCATCCAGAAGGGACCATAAATAAATTTATCTCGCTCAACCTGGGTACTGGGCAGGGGATGAAGGTAATCGCTTCTGAGAATTCAAAACCATAAATCTGACTCCATGTGGGCTTCCAATCTAGTTCATGATGCCGTTGTGTCTCAAAAGACATCAAGTAAAGACTACAAAGTGGACCCAGGTTATTGATGCCCCTAGGCATATTATGTAACCAGAAGAAATACAAATCTTCTTAGAGAACTTCAACCCAGGCCTCAAATAATTCCCACCAATATTGTTATTTAAAAAGTTATCAGCCTACAGTCAAAGTTCACAAAACACATAAGGAGCCAAGATACCATGAATGAAAACCAGCATAAATAATAGATAGGAGAATCAGACTTGCAAAAACTTCATATATTGGAATTATCACACACTAATGATAAAAATAACTAGGTTTAAGATTTTGAGAAATAAAGGAAAAGCTTGAGGATATGAACAAGAATAGAAAAATTTAAAAGAAGAATCAAATATATTTGTAAAAGAATCACTAGAGAACTAGAATTCTAGAAGTAACAAATATACAAATTGAAATTAATAAGGCATTGTAAACAGCAGATAAGACAGACACAGCTAAAGAGAGAATTAGTCAATTGAAACACAGAACTAAAGAAGCTATATCAGAATATAGTCCAGAGATAAAGAGAAAGAAAATATGAAAGAGAGGTTAAAGACATGGATGATAGAGTAGGAATATCTGACATAAACTGATGAAAATTCCAGAGGGCAATAACCGAGATAGTGTGAAAAAGACAATATTTAAAGAGATAATGGCTGAGAATTTTCTATAATTGTTGAAAGAGTCTAATACTCATTTTCAAGAAGCCAAAGAGTAACAAGTATGATAAAAATGAGAAACCGACATCTAAACATATCACACTGATACAAAACAACGAAGAGAAAGAGATTTTTAGAAAATAACCCCCAAGAAGACACAGCCACCTATCAAGAAAAGGCTGTTAGAGTGGTGGCTAACTTCTCAAAAGCAACAAGAATTTCTTCAGGCTGAGAGAATATAAATGTCAACTTAGACTCTTATACTAAGAAAAAATTTTTCAAGATTGAGGTGAGAGCCAGCCCCGACGGCCTAGTGGTTAAAGTTCAGCATGCTCCACATCAGTGGCCTGGGTTAGATTCCCAGCCACGGAACCACACCACTTGTCTGTCAGCAGTCATGGTGTGGTGGCACCTCACATAGAAGAACCAGAAGGACTTACAGTGAGAATATACAACTATATCGGGACTTTGGGGAGAAAAAAAAAGGAAGATTGGCAACAGATGTTAGCTCAGTATGAAGCTTCCCCAGCAAAAAAAAAAAAAAATTGGGGTGAAATGAAGATATTTTTTATCCTTTTGCTTAGCCAGCCTTGCTTAGCCATCCTTACTATGTACTATTTACCTTGTCAAAGAATGGTTGCTTCACCTCTGAGCAGTGCCTCTGCATGCTGGGTAGAAAAAAGGGAAACAGCAAATGGCAAGAAACACGCCAGCTGGGTCTGCTCCTTTTTTTCTGGAAATCTTATCCAGACTTCCACTTACATCTCATTTGCCAGGACTCCATCCCCAGGGCTCACTTATCTGCAAGGGAGCTTGAGATGTATTACCTCCCCCAACAAAATTTAATTTCTGTTTGTAAAAAGGAGGAGTGGGGTAGGAATAGGAGTTGAGATATAGAAAATCTAGGATATAAAAAGTTGGAGTAGGAATATTACATAAGCCACTAATTAATGATTTCTGCCATAATCAAGAATAAAATGTGGCTTATGTCCTCAAAGAATTCACAGCCTGGTGAGAGAGATGGACATGTGAAAAATGTAAATGTGGAATTCCAGACACTTATTTCTTTAGTCCCTTCTACAAATCAAATGGACAGGCTTTACTGCTATCATTTTGGTTCTTTGTTTATTCATCATTACATCAGCAAACCAATCAACTGACTTTAGTAAGCAGCCTCTTGTGCTAGGAATTATCCTAGGTCGAGGTACAGAGGTACAGAGAAAAATCAAAATATGCTAGTGCAAAAAATTATTGTGACGTAAATAGGGAGAAAAGGAATAAAAGAGAGTGTTACAGGTTGAATTGTATCCTCTCAAATTCATGTGTTGAAGTCTTAACCCCAAGAACCTCAAAATGTGACCTTATTTGGAGATAGCATCTTTACAGAGGTAATCAAGTTAAAATGAAGTCTTCAGGGTAGGCCTTAATCCAACATGACTGGGGTCCTTATAAAAAGAGGAAATTTGGACACAAACATGCATAGAGGGAAGGCAGTGTGAAGAGACAGGAAATAGACAATCATTTATAAACCAAGGAGACAGGCCTGGGACAGGTCCATCCCTCACAGCCCTCAGAGGGAACCAACCCTGCAAACACCTTGATTTTGGACTTTTAGCCTCAGCCTAGAACTGAGGAACAATCAATTTCTGTTGTTTAAGCCATCCAGTCAGTGCTACTTTGTCATGGCAGCCATAACAAACTAATATAGAGGGGATGGTAGATTCTTTTGGAGGCATGGAGAAGTGAAAATGTTTTAGAAAAGGCTTCATGGATTAGCTGAAGGTTGAGTTGTAGGATGAGTAGACATTCACCAGGCAGAGTTATAGAAGGAGAAGCAGTAGGAATTCCAGTCCGAAAGGATGTTCTAGGTAAGGATTCAGAAGTAGGATGAAGTGTGGTGTGACTGAGAAAGCACAATAGCAAGAACATAGGTTTTGAGGTAAGATGCCATAAGAAAGGAGACTGGAGCGGTAGGATGCTCAGATTAAGAATGATCTATGATTTCACAAAAAAAAGTATCTCTTTGAAAAATAAATATAAGGTAGGGAAGTCTTTGTAGCTAGTTTTTGTTGGTTATTTTTTTGTGTGACGAAGATTGTCCCTGAGCTAACTTCTGTTGCCAGTCTTCCACTTTTTTGCTTGAGGAAGACTGTCCCTGAGTTAACATCTGTGCCAATCTTCCTCCACTTTGTATGTGGGATGCCACCACAGCATGGCTTGATGAGTAGTGTAGGTCCATGCCTGGGATCCGAACCTGAGAACCCCAGGCTGCCAAAGTGGAGTGTGCGAACTTAACCACTACACCACTGGGCCAGCCGCCTGTAACTAGTTTCGTATTGGAGTGAGTCTATTTCTGATTTCTTTATTGCATTTAAATGATCCTTCTTCATCAGTTGAAGCTAATGTTCAGACGAAATTTGTTCCCTCTAATCTCCAGTGCATTCTGCACAGTGGCCAGTACACTTTCTGGCACATTGTGTTGAACAAATAGTTCCTAATGGAAATGTGGAGCTGTGTACTCAGTGTGTAGTGAAGCTAACGGCTTGACATCCTTTCATGAAGTCAAGATCTTAGTCCTTCTAATACAAATGCATTCTTTTGATTCCTTTGAGACAGTTTAAGAGTTAGGCCTTTGCTCAAAGACATGAAATCACTTAATGTAGAAAATCATATTGTCTATGGATAGGTTGATATACAACTGCTACAATTATGTCTCTTCAAATAATTGTGACATTCTTGTACCTTTCTAATTTGAAACTTCTGCTCTGGTTACATGTTTCATTACTCAATTTAATCAAATCAAGTACACACAGGAAATATTGGAAAAGCAGCAGGTATAGGCCTTGCGTGTTCAAGATCAGAGAATAGAAAACTCCAGTGTGTTTTAAAATAGAAACTTTTTCAATTAAACCAACTCCCTCCTGCTCAATAAAATCCATCTAAATCAAATGTGATGACAGTGCTTCCTAACTATAATAAATGACTGTAAATAAGCAATCTAATCTTCAATGCCCACAACATGAAATATAATTAATCCAGCATAACCTTCATTATAATATTTGTCACACCTTGAATCAAGGTTATCAAAATGCCCATTATTTATAAGAGACAGCAGCCATTCATTGGGTTAAAAAATTCACCAACGCACTCTGTTTGAAAGATTTTTAACAGATTAGAAAATTGTCTCCAATTTTTATAATGGTGCAGGTAGATTTTTTAAAATAGGTCGTCCATATCCTTTTTGGCATTGGGATAGTATAACTAGGGAGCATTTTCAAACATCCTTTTTTCAAATTCTCTCTCTGTATAGCAGATACTTCTTTGAAAAGCAATTAATTTCTCACTCCTCATTAAAATAAGTGTGTTCACATTTCTAAAATACCAGCTAGCTTACTATCAGCCACATGTCGTGGTAGAAACGGTAAGTAATCTGGGTCATTCATCTTTTTATAGAAGAAAGTAACTCATCTTAAAATGTAACAGCTCTCTTAAGTGCCTGGCCATGAAATAACAGGGAACCTCTGGATAGGACAACAGAATCTTATGGTCACAGGCACAGGCACGTGTCAACAGCAAACTGTCAGAATATGCTAAAAATGAACGAACACAGAAGATGTTACTCTTAACACCTCTGTCTTGTAAAACCTGTCAATTGTGGGTTATACAAACCTCTCACACTTGGACCAAGTGAGGAAGCCAGTAGCAATCCATATATTAACGGTGAATTTTAATTTGTTTTTTAAGATAAATAAATAGAAGTTTGTTATGCTCACCAACTGGGATGCCTGCACTCTACTTTGGAGACCATTGCACCAAACAGCCATTGACTTCAAAGTATGTGGGAAAAGGATCTTTGAAGGGGGACTGTGTTTATGAGTTCCCATGGTTTCTTCAGATTCAGGATATGCAGTTCTCAGGTTATGCTGTACTTAGGATATGGAGTACTTAGGATATACAGTACTCAAGATATATAGTACTCAGGATATGGAGTACTCAGGATATACAGTACTCAGTATATGCAGAACCGTTTTTGACTTGGAATACATTTCTCCATGGTAGCCACTTTGTGATTCTAGCATCTGGAGTCATTTCTTAGATATTTTTTAACTTAAACCATAGCTATTTAATCTATAATCTAAACTAATAACTATCATGTTTTGGCCACATAATAAATTAAGTAGATTTATACTTTAGGAATGAACCAATCCGGGAATTATTCTGATTATCATGAAAATGTAACATGCATAGTAGGCCTTTTACTTCTTTGTACTATGGTGAGTGTATCCACCTCCTTACTCACCTAGGTCCTGCGTGGAGGGTGGGCTCAGTGACACAGTCAGGAGAATCAAATTATCTTACAATTAGGTTCTGCCAGCAACAGTGGAGGAGAGTCCTAGGCCCTCCCTTTCCTGAACACCATGTCAACTGCTTTTTCTGAAATGATAATAAATACACTAGAAACTAAGGATAACAAAATCCATTCTTTACCCAAGGGTTCAGTTTATGGGTGTAAAGGAGGATCTCTCAACCATGATACGATTGACATTTTGGGCCAGATGATTCTTTATTGTGGAGAACCGTCCTGTGTATTGTAGGATGTTTAGCAGGATGCCATCCTCTCCTACTCACTGGTACTCCTTCCCCCAATTATGACAACTAAACATGTTTCCAAACATTTCCGAATGTCCCCCGAGGGGCAAAATCACCCTGATTAAGAACTACTAGTTTAGAGCTAAAAGAGTCTAGGGAGCATTTGGTGTTTTGCTGCCTCTTTCCTTTGCACCACACAAGGTTGTTGTTAGTGCCATGGAGTCGATTCCAACTCCTAGTGAACCTGTACACAGCAGAGTGGAACCCTGCTCAGACTTTCTGTGCCATCCTCTCACCTTCCGGCACTGTATCAAACAACGTTCCACTGCTATTCACAGGGTTTTCATGGCCAGTTTTCTTGGAAGTGAGTGGTCAGGTCATTCATCTAGTCTGTCTTACCCTGGAAGCTCCACCAAAACCTGTCCACCGTGGGTGACCAGGCTGGTATTTGAAATACTGATGGCATAGCTTTCAGTGTTACAGCAACACACAGCTGGCACAGTGTGACAACCGACAGAAGGGGGATGTGGTTTCCTGAGTGGAAACGAGCTGGGGGTGCAGTGGTAAGAGGACCAAATCTTAACCCAACAACGGGGCCTAGATTTTTAGGGATTTCTAGCGTGGGTTCTTCCTCTTTCCTTTCCTAGATCCCAGTCCTATCTTCCTGAAGTCTTCTTTTTATCCCTTTTCTTTCTTAGTATCCTTACTGTCTCTATTTCCCTGGACATGCTACTCAACCCTACAAAGATGATCAACCCTCAAGTCCATTCTTATCTTGCCAATTTCACAGCCCCCATTGCACAAGGAATATCAAGGCTTTTCTCCTTCCTCCTGTTTCTGCTGACTCTCTGAGTGGAGGAGTGAACTCATTTCTCAGCGTTTATGGGACCCAGGGTAGGATGGGGCAGAGGAAGGGATCCAACTACCTCTTACAACAGTGCTGCTACCACGCAAGTCAATGCCACCTTTATCTCCTGCCCAGATCACTGCAGCAAATTCCTCTTTGATCTCCCTGCTTCTCCCCTTGCAACCTACCATTTGTTAGCAGCCCAGAAGCTAGACTGACCCTTATTAAATGTGAATCAGATCCTGCCACTCCTCTGCTCAAAACCCTGCAAAGACTCTTCATTTTACTCAGAACAAAATCCGACATTCTTACATTGGCCTAAAGGCCCTGTGTGATCTGGTCTGTATATTAGCTTCTGACCTCAGCTCCTACTGCTTTTCCCTCCTTGCTCTTGCTGCTTCAGTTACACAGAACTCCTCGCAATTCCTTGACCCAGCAGGCACAATGCTGCCTCACATCCTCTGCACTGCCTCCTCCCTCTGTCTGGACTGCTCTTCCCTCAGATATCCATCCAAACGGCTACCTCCTTCACCGCCTTCAGGTCTCTGCTCAGACGGTAGCTTCGCAATGAGGCCCGTTCTGTTCAACCTGATGAGCATCGCAACCCCTCCCATTCCCTGACACAGCTTTCCCAGACCACCTGACCTACTCTCCTCTGATTTCCTGTAGCATTTATCAACTTCTAATATCCTATACATATTACTTTATTGTGTTTGTTATTTTTACCTTTGTCTGTTTTGTTCACCAACATATCTAGTGTCTAAAATGAATTCAATATTTATTAAATGAATAAGTGAGTGAAGGTTGAATTCTCTTCCTGGTGGAAACGCAGCAGAGAATGGAGAGGGCCTGCCTCACAGACTTTGATGCAACCTCTCCTATAATATGGCAACCAATGCATTATTGACAGTTTGGGTCGGATAAGTCTCTGTTGCATAATGTCAACATACTGTCCATTGAAAAGATTCATTTCTTTCTGAAAGCCCTTATCTGGTCTGTATCTCAAATTCATATTCTTCTTTCTAGCAAAATTTTAATCTTACGCCTTATAATAATAAGAAGAAAAAACCATTGGAAAGCATTTACCCACTTACCTACTCCAGTTTACATGACAAAGCCTCACTCGCCTTACTTCTCTGGAAGCTAGATGGGTGTTGGGTGTGAGTAGTCTCTTCACCACCCCAAAAATATATTTGCAAGCTTTTGGATTATAATCCTTTGTCAGTTAGATCTTAACTAAATTCAAGATGTAAATTACAGCAGACAAACAAGACACTTGGTTTTCTGAATTGTTTAGTGTCTACTAACAATTTCTCTTTTTTCTTTAGAAGAATTAAAGTGAAAGAAATGAAGAAAAGAAGAGGAAAGTGTAAGAGGTAAAAGGAAAAGCCTTCTTCCTCTCGGTGTTAAGATTTTAGTTCTTGGGGTTTGAATCTAGTGCGTCCAATCCGATGTCGATTAGTGTCCTACAACATCGGTCAAGCGGCTAGTGCTTCTTAATCCAGATTGTGGATATGCAGAGTCCATAGAAGCTGAATTTTCCATCTAGAAGTCTCATTAAATTGACACTAGCCACATCTTAAACTACAAACGTATGCACTTTCATCTATAGCAAAAGTAAAATATATTAATTCTGATTTTACTAACTTGTAATATTTAATAATTCTATCAGTAGCTAAAATTTACCTAATGATTACTTACATAGAAATAATTTACTAATTTAAAATGTAAGTATGAATTCAAGTAAATATTTTAATATTTTTGTAAAAAATAATTTTCAAGTATCCTCTACTCCTTTGGAATTATTAAATTATGTGTCTATCTGAGGGAAATAAGAGAATCTATTTCTCTTTGTATTCCACATCTAGAGTGTTCCTGGTACAGAATGGATGTTTACTAGGTAATAGTTAAATGAATAAAATAATTCGTATGTTAAAAAAATCATTTATTGGGGCCGGCCCAGTGGCATAGAGGTTGGGTTTGCAAGCTCTGCTTCAGAGGCCCAGGGTTTGCCAGTTCAGATCCTGGGTACAGACCTACGCACTGCTTATCCAGCCATGCTGTGGCAGGCATCCCACACATAAAATAGAGGAAGATGGGCACGGATGGTAGCTCAGGGCCAGTCTTCCTCAGTAAAAGGAGGAGGATTGGTGGCAGATGTTAGCTGAGGGCTAACCTTCCTCAAAAAAAGAAAAAATCATTTGTTTAATAAAGAAGGTCCCCAAGGAGCATTTGATTTGAAAATACTTTTAAAGCTAGTCTTACTATTGTCTGAATTTGAAAGTAATAAAAATGCTTGTCTTTAAAAATATCCTCTGAATTTAAAGCTATTTGGCAACATACTTAAATACCTAAAATGTTGATAACCTCTAGCCTAGTATTTACACTTGGCATTCAACCTTCAAAATACATTAATAAAAACTTAATGTAATTTAAAATAATATAGTGTATTATGCAACCTAAAATGACCAACAGTAGGAGATAGTTATGTAGCCAATGGCTGCTGTTGACAAAATATTATGCAGGTGTTAATGGTTATATTTATAAAGCACTTTATAACATGAAAAAATCCTACAATATTAAGTTTGAAAAGCTCTATTCTAAATTATGCATAAACTATAAATGTAACCAAGCCAAAACCTACATGTAGAAAATTTACTGGAAAGAAATATTACTCAACGTTATCTATGACTGTGTGTGGGTGTTACAATTATGAGATTTTTTTGCTTTTCATGTTTTTCCCCTAAATTTTTGTAACATGCTGCGCATTCCAAGCTGCCATCATTTTCGCCTGGACCATTGCGACAGCCTCTAAACAGCCTCCCCACTTTCACAGTTGCATAGTTTTTTCATTATCTGTGTATTAGCCAAAGTGATATTTTTAAGTGTTTGACTCTTCTTAATAAGTTGGCTTTCTATTTCAAATAGAATAAAATCCAGAATCTTTAACTGGTTGACAATAACCTGCTTGATCTGACCCTCATGTGAGTCCTACATCTATTGGTTACATACTTAAAGGCATTTCTCATTTCTCCTATAATTCATCACTGTCTTCCTGAAAAAAAGCTACACCTTATTTACTCTCTCCAGTTCACTAAATCCCACCTAAATCATGGCAACAAATCGTATTTCACTCACGGCTTACCCAGCTTGATAATTTCAGCAAGTTTTACTTATAGAACATATGTGTATTTCACTTTCCACTCATATAAATATAGGTGCAGATACGATGGATCACCTTAAAATGCTGCTAGTAATATCCGCTGAAGTAAGGGAATATGAATGTATGATTGACAGGATGAATTCACGGTAAGCAGTGTTCCCTTACTGATTACATAGGAAAAGCGTGCTTTATGCAGCAAAGATCATAATTGCTTCAGAGAGATTAAATCCATTGCTTTAGAGAAGAAGAACTGCACTGACATTTAATCAGTTTCTACCTGTGGTAGATAATTAATATTTGTTATCTGTCTTAAGTCTGGAGGCATTAGTAAATACCTGATACAAGGAAAAGAAACACAGATTACCAAATGGCAGTCTGAAATAAAGCTGCATCTTTTGCTCAGTTCCAGTTCAGTGGGTCTCCTGGGTAGAAATTAAAAGACTAGATCAGTGCTGTCTAATAGAAAAATAATGGAGCCACACAGGTAATTTTAAATTTTCTAGTAGCTACATTAAAAAAGTGAAAAGGAAACAGATGAAATTAATTTTAATAATAGATTTTAAATATATTTTATTTAACTCAAGATATCTAAAATATAACTATATTAGTATGTAATCAATATAAAAATATTAATGATTTATTTTACCATTTTTGTACTAAGTCTTCAAATTTTACTGTGCATTTTGTACTTAGAACCATCTCAGTTTGAACTAGCCCATTTCAAGTGCTGAATGGCCATCTATGGCTTGTGGCCACCACATTGGACAGCATAATGTTCAATAATAAACCAAGAGGAGAAAGTAACCAAAGAAGAGAGAGTCTAAGTTCAGTCCTCTGGGTGGCTCATAAGGCAAATTATAAACGCTTCTCCGGGATCGGTTGCTTTCAGTTTTTGAGACACCAAAACTGAGAAGCCTGGATTCAAACTGTCTGAAACGGGCTGTCCAAAGTTCCAGCCAGCCAAAGGTCAATCAGTGGATGTGCTTGGTTGCACATGGTGGAAACTTGGCAAGATTTCTCTTTGCCATCCAAACAGGTCTGCAATCCACCACAGATGAGAATAGGAGACTTTTATGGCTTCATCAGCCCCATTGATCTTCAGTTAGAATGAGTATAATTGATTATTCAAACAACAATACTCTGGAGACAGAAAGGAGGTACTCTTAATAATTACTCTGGGACAACAGGCATAATATGAGACTGTCCCTGCTGGCAAATAAGGACACGTGGTCATCCTACCTTTAGGCAGCAGTTCCACCTATTCAAAGAACTTGGGTTCTGGAGAGTTAGGCACATGCATCTCCAAGGATCTATGTAACTCAACAAAGAGGAGCCAGTTCCCACAGGAGCCCTGCCCACAAAGCCCTAAATTCCTCCTATAGAATTCTAGGTCTCATCCCAAGAGCCAGCGTCTAAAGGGTCTTTTACTCCCATGTTGATAACATTGCTTTGAGGCAATTTGCAAGCTTCCTGTTTTGCAATTTTCCACTCTGGGTCATGCTTAAATTGGGGGTTTAATGAGAAATGGTTGTTGTCAGCTAAATGGAGCTTCTTCTTGGCAGGGTCTCCCAAGGAAAGTAGAGGACCAGTAAACAAAGCTGTGCATGCGGGTGGCCAGGAGATTTTTTTTTTTCCCTTCTCTTTCTTTCTTTCTTTTTCTCCTATATAAAAAAAGAAGTAGAGCAATCAGCAGTGACAGCCGAGGGAAATATTTCATGGGAAGTAACAGATGGCTTAAGGCCACCGTCATTTCTGAGTGGGAGGGAGAATGCCTGCGGGCCTGGAAAATTGAAGGTTTGGAAACTAATTTTGTTTGACTCTTTAATCCATTTCAAACATGGGCCCCAAAATGGAAGATTAAAGGATTTCACTTTTGCTGCTGAGTACATTCCATTCAGAAAGGTAAAAGATACAGAAGTAGGATGACTGGATGGAACAACAGGAGAGTGAACAGGAGGAACTTACCTTTATTAGCGCTACGGTAGTTGGGTAAAGTTCTCGAATTAGGATTTCTTAGTATTGTTGTTGTTTATGTTAAGTCTGGAGTGCTTTACAAAATTGTCAGACACCCGGTTACCGTACGAGGTTATATTTTATATAGAAACTACGGGTCAGATTACTCGGGGCAAAAAGGCGTAAAGTAAGATTCAGAGATTTGTTAGTGACAGCATTACAGCAAAGGTGATGATGAGCACAACGGACTCAAGTCCATTCATTTATTCATCTAATATTTATTGAGCAGCTACTCTGCAGCTGGTGGTCTTCTGTTTTAGGTTCTGGAATTAGCCCTGAAGGAGGTGGAGAAAGACTCTGTCCTCTACATTATGAGAGCAAGAAATTGACAATAAAGAAGTAAGCGGATAGTAAGATAATTGCAGATATGTATAAGCATGTGAAGAAAACTTAAAAGGGTATTGGGAGAAAGAATAAGTAGGATGGAATGGTGGTACTTTAAATAGTGTGGTCAAGAAAGACTGCTCTGAGGAGGAGGAATTTAACCTGAAACCTGAGTAGTAGGAAGGAGCCTTCTAGGTGGCAGGAATAACGTGCAAAGGGAGCTTGGCCTACCATGTGCCGGGCATCATTCTAGGTGTTAGGGATACAGTGTGAAAAAATTCGGCAACCTTTAGCCCTCATACAGCTTCTATGTCAGTAGGAGTGGAAAAATAAATAAAGGCTAAATAGAAAAACTTCGCTGGGAGATGCTAGGTAGAAAAATTAATCAGGAAAGGTGACAGATCGTGGCTCAGAGAAGGTTTCTCCAAGAAGGTAACATTTGAGCAAGGAGCTGATGGCAGATAAGGGAATGAGCCACACAAATTTATGGGGGAAGACAAGTGTTTTAGACAGAGGGAACAGCCTGCGCAAAGGCCGTAGGCAAGAATATGTGTAGCTTATTTGAGTAACAGCTAGGAGACCAATGTGGCTAGAGTTTACCCTGGAAAAGGACAAGAGCAATTTATATGTAATACTTAATACTTAATGATAGAAGATGATGGGCGCCTTAAAGGTGGAGAGAATCTTTATATCCCAGAACCAACATACCTCCTGAACACAGATGCTCTTTCTCTGACAGCAGAAGGCCTATGTCTAGCTCTGGGAAATAATGCTCATTCCAGGTAATGTGCTTTTGTTTTGGTATTTTCCTCATCTACCTCAAATTCCACAATACTTCCGGATATTATAAACTGCAAAACTGAATATGTGTTCAGAGGTAGTTTGCTTCCATATTTTCTAACTTGATTCATTGATTTGTAAGGAAAGATTAAAGATTCGCTGGCCAATATTGTAAGACTGCATGATTTTATCTATCACCAGTGTGTGGTTTAATCTTCAGTTCTTTAGGAGAACTTCCAGATATCTTTCTGTTACTGATTTCTACTTTAATTCATTATGGGCAGAGAACATATTTGTATGATTTAGACTATTTTACATATATTGAGATTGCTTCATGGCGCTCAATGTCTTAGTGATTGTTCCGTGTGCACGTGAAAAGAATATGTATTCTCTGTTGGGTGGAAGCTCTACAAATGCCAATTAGACTGGTAGTGTTTAATCTTCTATATTCTTAAAGATTTTCTATCTTAGTTTTTTCTACCAATTAGTGAGAGAAATGAGTTGAGATCTTCAAATATAATTGTGGATATGTTTATTTCTCTTTCAAGTTCCATCGGCTATTTCCTTATATATTTTGAAGCTCTATTATAGAGGCATACACATTTATAATTATGTCCTCTTAATTTGTTGATCATTATGAAATATACTATTTTATCTCTGATAGTATTCTTTGAAATAAACTTTATCTGATGTTAATATAATTGGGCTTTGCTTTTTTGTCCAATCTAACCTCTGCCTTTTAATTAGAGCATTTAAACAATTTAAATTTAATGTAATTTTTGATGTAGTTGAGTATAAATCTACCATTTTGATATTTAATTTCTATTTTTCAATTGCTTCTTTGTTTTCTTTTACTCTTCTCCTACTATCTTTCGGAATGAATGCTTTTTATGATTCCATGTTATCTCCACTATTGTCTTATTAACTGTACCTCTTTAATATATTTTAGCAGTTCTTCTTGGGGTTATAATATTCATTTCTTTTTTTTGAGGAAGATTAGCACTGAGCTAACTGCTGCCAATCCTCCTCTTTTTTCTGAGGAAGAATGGTCCTGAGCTAACATCCATGCCCATCTTTCTCCACTCTATATGTGGGACTCCTACCACAGCATGGCTTGCCAAGCAGTGCCATGTCCACACCTGGGACCCGAACCGGCGAACCCCAGGCCGCTGAAGCAGAACGTGTGCACTTAACCTCTGTGCCACTGGGCAGCCCCTATAAGATTCATTTCTAAATTATCACTACCTATCTTTAAATAATAGAGTACTACCTAATTTTGTACTACCTAATGTATAGTATAAAAATCTTACAACAGAGTCCTTGTCCTTCCTGTCTTTTGTGTTATTTCTATGATACATTTTGCTTCTACATATTATACACCCCACAATACATTGTTCTTAGTTTTGCTAAAATAGTCAATTATCTCTTAAATAGATTAAACATGTGAAAAATACATTTTACTTTTACCCACACATTGATCATTTCTGACACTCTTCATCTTTAGGGTAGAGCCACATTTTCAAATAATACCGTTTCTTTCTGCTTCTCTTTTTTGCAGTGTAGATCTGCTGACAATGAATTCTCTCAACATTTGCTTGTTTAAAAAGTCTTTATTTTCCCTTAATTTTTGAAAGATATTTTTCCTGGGTACAGAACTCTAGTTAGACAGGTTTTTTTTTTTTTCCCTTTTGAGGCTTCGCTCCATGGTCTACTGACTTGGGTGGATTCTGAAAAAACTTCGGCTGTAATTCTTATATGTGATCCTCTTTACATAATGTGTCTTTTTCTTGCTGCTTTTAAGATTTTCTTTTATTATTGATGTTCTGAAACTTAATTACAGTATGCCTTTGTGTAGTCTTTCCTATGTTTATTCTGCTGTAGTCATTGAGTTTCTTCTATCATTGTATTATTTGTTTTTATTAACCCACTATTTCTTTATTTCTCATATCTTATCTTTTTTGGAGTAATCAAGTATTTTTTATTATTTTATTTCCCCCATTAGCTTGTTAGTTATAGATTAAAGGAGAGGTTAAAATATGCACACTAGACTTATTACTTTCTATAATAAAATTAGTATTTTTTAGCACCTCCCAGACGGTACGGGGAACTTAGAATATTTTAACTCCATTTACCTTCTACTGCCTCTTGTGCTGTTGTTGTCATGTCTTTTAATTCTGCATATATTTTAAACTCCAGAAGATATTATTTTGTTATTATTTTATTTTATTGTTTTATATAGTCAATATATTTACTCACATATTTACCCTTTTTGGTACTCTTCCCATCTTTGTGAATTTCTATGATTCCATTTAAAATAATTTTTCTACTTCCCAAAGAATTATTTTTAATATTTATTATTGTGTAGTTTGCCAGTACTTAATTCTCTTTTTCTCTGTATGAAAATATTTTTATTTCCCCTCGATTGTTGAAGACTATTTTCACTCAATATAGAATTCTATATTGAGTGCCAGTTATTTTATTTTGGCACTTTTATAGATGCTACCTCATTGTCTTCTGGCTTCCGTCATTTCTGTTGAGATGCGATCAATTTATAATTATTACTTTGAAAGTAAAGAGTCTTTTTCTTCCAGCTACTCTTAAATTGCTTTTATTTTTGTCTTTAGTTTACAGAAGTTAGACTACGTTGTGCCTGTGGTGGTTTTCTTTGAATTTAATCTTTTTGGGGTTCTTAGAACTTCTTGAATGTGGGTTGATATGTTTTATCAGGTTTTGGAAATTCTCAGTCATTATCCCTTCAAATATTGCTCCTGTTCTTATTTCTTTATCCTTTATAACTGTAAACCCAATCATAAGTGTTAGCTCTTTTTTTTTCACTATATTTTATATACCTTTACAGTCTTACTGCGTTTTTCATCCTCTTTTCTCTCCATGGTTTGATCTGAATTTTCCTTCACTGTCCTGTCTTTCAGTTCACTAATTCTCTTTTGCTCTAATTTTCTATTAAACCCATCTATTTAGTTGAGTATCTAAGATACTGTATTTTTCAATTCTAAAATTTCTATTGGATTCTTTATTTAAAGATTCCAGTTTCCCATTTTGCAGCTTGTCATCAGTTTCCCCCAAAATATTGATTACAGTTAACGTGAGGTCTCTTTCAGATAACTCCAATATCTAGGTTGCCTGTGGACCCATTTCTGTTATTCTCTTTTTAGTTCTTGATTTTTAGTCATTTAGTTCTGTCTCTAAGCAGGCCCAGTAATTTTCAGTTGAATAGTGGGTATTACCTATGAAAACTTGTAGAGGCTCTTATGATATTATCTTCTTCCATAAAATATTGACTTTTCTTTGGGCAGGCAATTAGATTAGGAGATAACCCTGATTCAATGGGGCATTGGGAGAAATCAAGGTTGAACTTCAATTTTTGTGAGAGCCTGTCTATTTCCGGTTTGCCTTTACTCTCAACAAGCAGTTCTTCATGGTTTCAACTCAAAGTGTAGAATGTTTACCACTGCCTCTCATCCTTGGCTGGGACATGATCTTCAATTTGTGTCTCCCCAGCACCAAGTTATCAACAAAAGTTTGCTAGGTTTTTTAACTTCTTTTGTGTGTCATTATGTTTGCTTTCTAATCTTTTCACCCTGCACGGCTTACTAATGGCAAAACGTCTCAAGAGGAAAAGCAACAGTGGATGTCAGCTTGTCTCACTGTCTTTTCTCCCTTTCCAGAATATTTATCCCCTAACTCCTTTCTCCCTTGATTGCTCTCTAATGCCTTCAAATTGCTACATTTTAGTGTTTGTCCAGCTTTCATTGATGTTATCAGAGGAAGAGTTGATTCAGTGTAAGTTACTCTGATTTTTTAAAATACAGATGAATTTGTACTTTTAAATTTATTTTACTTTTAAATATCATTTTGATGAAAAAATTTATTTAAATATCAAAGAGACATTGCATTTATGCCAAGTGAAATAGCAACCTGAAGTCAGGACACCTATTACTTGGCAACCACATTTTTAATAGATGACTAGACTGTAGTCATGCTGGAAATCAAGTGAGAGGAGGAAAGAAAGAAACCATGAAATCATATTACCAGCAAGATGTTAGTTGAAACTAAAGGGAAAGGTAATGGAAAACAAGTTCTGCAGTGTCATTGTGGGTGTGTGTAGGAGAAAGAGAACCATTAATAGTCCATTTATTTTTAGAAAATATCTTCTGCATTGTAAAAATATGACCATTTATCAGGTAGCACTATGATCTTTCAGTGTAAATTGGTAAAAGGAGATGTTGATTGAGAGACAAGTGGTATTAGTCATTCTATGTTTGCTGAAGTTTTGAAAATAAGATGGCAGAACTGAGTAGCCCCTTTTCTTCAGCTATTGAAAAATCACAGGTGTATCATTTAGAGGAGAGTCAGTACAATATGGTAGACTTGTGGAAAAGTTCTATTCTGTGCTCAACCTATAATAAAAGCAGTTATATGAAATGAGTGAATGATGGAAGAAATGAACAAACACAACCTCTAGACTCTTTACTTTGGTTATCAGCCTCCAGGAAACCACTAACCTGCCCTCCCACAACAAAAATGCTAAACCACCAGAGAGTCATGCTACAATTCACCAAGCAGGTGATACCAGGGAGTGTATGGAAGAAATCTAAAAGGAGAGTGGAAGAGTGAGAGGGGATCTTGGAGTCACGGTAACTAGGGTTCAAATTCCCAGGTTCTGACACTTCTTAACCATGTGGTCTTAGTATCATGCTTGAGTCTCTGCTTTTTCATTTGTAAAACGAGAATAATAACACCTATCTTGTAATGCTGTTGCATGGATTAGAAATTTCCTAGCAAAATGACAGACATAAATAGGGTCTCAATAAATAATTGATATTCTTGTTATCTCTTTCTCAAAACCTCCAGGATAATAATGTATATCTAGTTACTTATCGTCATGTAATCATTTACGTGAAAGACAATTTGCCTTATAGATTCTTTCAGAATGAACTTTCAGTTTTTATATTAGATTAGTTATGTGAAATCGGCAAATGGTGGGATAATGATTTCATTAAAAGAATTCATAATAATCATCCCAGGAGCTATTAGTAATTTCTCCTGGGGAAATGAAACAATTAAACACTATAAAGTTGAAAAAAAAAGGAAATCAAATGGAGTGTAGCTTTTGTAATTATGATTTGTATTCCATTTATCATTTGAACACAATGAAACGTCAACGTAGGCTGAGTTCTTTGTCATCAGTGATTAGAAACCCAAAATTAATTTGTGGCACAATAACTCTGACACTGATCAGTGTGCTTTTTCTGATACCACCACTTTAACGATTATTCATAAACAAGAACCTCTACTTTATTGACTCTTCTACCGCTGTCCATCACCTCCTTCATGCCCTCAACTTGCTGCCTTACTGGGTTTAGAAGCCACAGCCCATAATTATAATCAGTGTCTCCCACTCAGTTTCCTTGCCCTTCCCTTCCATTATGCAGGCATGGCAAAACACTAACCTTCTCTCCCCCATTTCTCTTTATAGAAGAACTCATACATATTATAATATGTTTTATATGCTTGTTCTCCCTGCTCCCTCTTCACTCATTGTCCCTTAAGCCCACCCCAATCAGGCTATTGTGCACATCAGTCCTCTTAAATTGTTCTTATCAAAGGCACTGAATCTAGTAGTCAACTCCACATCCTCATCTGATTCAGCAGCATTTGATGCAGGTGATAGATATTTCCCTACTTTTTGAAAAACCTTCTTTAACTAGCCACAGGGACACATCATTGCCTAGTTTGTCTCAGATTTCACAGTCTGCTACTGCTCAGCCTTCTCTGGTGGTCGTTTCCTTTTCTTGGTTTCTGAATGTTGCTGTGCACTGGGGCGAGTCCTTGGACTCCTCTTTATCCTTATTCCCTTCCTTGATGATCTCATTCAGACTATGGCTTTAAATTCATCAGGTCTGAGATTCTAATAGGCTGAATAATGGCTCTCAAAGATATCCAGGTCCTAACCCTTGGAATCTGTAAATGTTACCTTATATGGCAAAAAGGACTTTGCAAATGTGATTAAGTTTAGGATCTTCATGTAGGAAGATTGTCCAGGATATTCAGGTGAGTCCTAAATGTAATCACAAGTGTCCTTATAAGAGGAAGGCAAAGGGAGATTTGACTACAGAGACAGAAAGTAATGTGTGACTGAAGCAAGATGCTGTGCTGGAAGTTGGAGGAAGGGGCTGCAAGCCAAGGAATGCAAGAATTGCAGCTCTGAGCTGGAAAAGGCAAGGAAATAAATTCTTCCCTAGAGCCTCTGAAAGAATGTGGCTTTGGTGTCAACTCAATGAGATCATTTGGACTTCTGTGCTCCAGAACTGTAAGACTATAAATTTGTGTTATTTTAAGCCAAGTTTGTGGCAATTTATTACAGCAACCATAAGAAACTGATATAGATACACTTTTTTCTTTACATTTTAACATCTTTGAGCTCAAGATGCATCTAAAAGTCATGGCATCCTAGGATTGCTGTCAGCCAGATGGGAGTCGTGACCTAGCTGGAGTAGTTCCGTGGTGTTAAGTACATTTACATTGTTGTGCAACCAATCTCCAGAGCTCTTTTCATCTTGCAAAATTGAAACTGTCTAACTATTGAACAACAACTCCCCATTGTCCCCTCTTCCCATCTTCTGGCAGCCACCCTTCTACTTTCCGTCTATGAATTTGTCTACTCTAAGGACCTCATATATATGGAATCACACTGTTTTTGTCTTTTCATGACTGGCTTATTTCTCTTAGCATAATATCATCAAGGTTCATCCACGTTGTTGCATGTGGCAGAATTTCCTTCCTTTTTAAGAGTGAATAATATTCCACATTTTGTACATAATGTACATACCATGTTTTGTTTATCCATTCATCTCTTGACGAACATTTGGGTTACTCTTCCCATGGCTTTTTCTTATGCTTGGAGTAAAATCTGAAGCACTTACATTGGCTTACAAGGCTCTGTATGACCTGGCCCCTAGCCATCACTTTGGCTTTTTGTCTATTAAGCTCCTCCTCACTACACCCTAGCCTCACTGGCCTCTGTCACACCTGTGCTGTCTCCTCTTTTGCTAGTGCTCCAGGACGCCTCTCTGAGTGGTCCCCAAGGATCCTCCCTCACTTCCCTCAGGGGTCCCCTCAAATGTCCCCTTCTGAGAGAACACCTCATCTAAAACAGCACTGCTTCTGCCTCCCCTACGGTTGCTTTGTGCTGATTCATTTTCCTCCATGGCATTTACTGCCTGACGTTATTTGCTTTTATGAGTTTATTTATTATCTGTCTCCCAACCAGAATAAAACTCCAAGAAGGCAGGCATTTTGGCTCATTAAATGTTGCATCCTGAGTGCCTAAAATAGGAAATAGCACACAGTAGAAATTCAATAAGCGTCCTAGAATACTGACTGAAGTAAAAGAGATCAAATTCAGCAATTAACTTTTGGAGTATTCTAATTTTTTTTTAAATTAAAAGACTTTATTTCTTAGAGCAGTTTTGGTTTGCAGTAAAATTGCACGGAAAGCACAGAGAGCTCCCGGGTACCTCCTTTCCTCCCTCCAGTATCCCCTATGGTCAACATTTTGCCTTAGTGTGGTACATTTGATACAGTTGACGGACCAAATTAAGACATCATTATTAACTAATGTCCATAGTTTACATTAGGGTTCATTCTTTGCTGTACAGTTCTGTGGATCTTGACAAATGGGCAATGTCATGTATCACCATTATGGTATCATATGGAATAGTTTCACTGCCCCGTGCCCCACCTGTTCACCTCTGTCTTCTTCCCCCAACCCCTGGCAACCACTGGAGTGTTTTAATTTTACGTTCCCAGGAAAGACTGAGAAAGCCCATGCTTGAGTTTTCTGCGGCTCCTGACACGCCGCCTTCATGTTTAATGTTCGTGCTTTTCAAAGCTATTAAGAAACTGCAGCACATTTCTTGGGTTAAAAAAAGAAGTAAAAAAAACACTTCAGCTAATAATGTTCCATTTTGTATCCTTTCAGAAAGATTGCTTGGTTCCTAATTATCGCCCAGCTGTGGTCTCTGAGGCTGACATCTGAAAGCTGTGATTAATACAGGGGCTCACTGGGAACTAGTTTCTCACATAAACTCATTTCCTCTTTCTAGGATTCTCCCCACTCCCCCTTTTTTCCCCTCTCTTCTTGTCTTCATTTTCTAAGAGGTTTGAGTTATTGAGATTTCTAAACCTGTTTACATGCAATGCCACTTTAATTAAGAAATGGCCACAAGCAAATTGATTTTTCCAGTCAGTTATGGGGGAAGGCTGTGCTTCAGAGTTTCCAAATGGCAGATGCTCTAATATTGGTAGTGGGGGTGAGGGGTAGGCAATATGGAGAGCTACCTAAGGGCCAGGCATCTTTCTGTAGGGATACGGACAGAGGGACTGGTAAATGAGTGACATCTTTCCTGATAAGGAGAGGATCTCTGTCCTATGTACTCCCTGACTACTCGTGAAGGCAGCTGAAATGTGGCAAGACGGATTAAAGCTTTGTGGTCCTCAGTTTGGCTCCTGGGGTCTTCCTCCCTCCTTGACGCATATGACCACCGGCTCTGGATCTTTTCCTCAGCCTTCAATCCTAGCCTATCTCCTTGGAGAAACTCGCCAGTTATAAAATCACAGCTATTGCTAAATGCAGTGAAGTCTTCTGAGCGCCAAGGAAGAAGATAATGTATTCAAGAGAGGAAGTTATTTATGTTCATTGAATAAACCAAGTTCCTAAGAATGGTTTGTTTTCCCAAATTGCTTGCCCTTTCCCAAGCACATAAATCTTTCTTTGCACATGTTTTGCATGTGCTCATCTCAGTGTCATTGTTACCATTTCTTTCTTTTCTCCTTCTCTCTCTGTGTGGCCCCAGGGAGAGTCAGTCCCTCCTTGTTCAATCTCCCCGTAGTTCTTTATACATAATTTTAATATAACACTGTTTACTCCTCTACTAAGGGACAAGTTCTTTCTTAAAGGCAGGAAGTTCATCGAGAGCTTCACAATCCATAGTTAGGTACTCAAGAAATTGCTGACTGAAAGAATGAACTTAGATCTTTTAAACATAGTGAAACAGGAGTCCTGGCTTGAGAGTAAACTGTGGCGACCCTATGGCCACTCCAGCGTGTCTGGAGGACTGGTGGAACCAGACCACTACAGGCCATTCTCACGAGGACTGAGAATCTCTGGGGCAAGAATTGTACTACAGGACTCCTGCCTGGAAAGACTGATTTCTCCTGCCTCCAGGCCTCTACACATGCTCTGCACATGTTCTGCTGAAGACTCTCCCTCCACCTCTTGACTGAGCTAATTCCATTTATATTTCAGAGCCGAGTTTAAATATCGCTTCCTTAGGAAGCCTTCACTAGCCACCCAGACTGTCAGTCCCCTTTCTTCTTCCCTCCCAGAGCATCCTGATTTCTACATCAATACGTACATCATGCTTAGTTACTTGTCCAGTGTCTGTCCTACTTGCTTATAAATTTCATAGGGTCAAGACCATCTCTGCTTCGTTTATGGCTTTACCCCTAGGATCTGGCACAGTTCCTATGCATACTAAGGGCTCAAAAATATTTGTTAAATAAACAACTGGGTGTATGCAAATACCTATTTAGTGCTCCACTTCAGTGACTCATAAGTACATCAAACTTAATGTGTTGCAGACTTTTGACTTCCTTTCTGAAGTCTGCTCTTCATCTTCCTTATCTTAGTAAATGCATCAACATCCATCCCATGGCTCAAGCCAGAGACTTGGTAGTTGATCTTGATTCGTCTTCCCCTTTGCCGCACCTCCATACTGAATCTACCAGCAAATCTTTCCTATTCCAAAATACATCTTCCATTTATTTATAACCATCTCCAGCATCACTGTCCTTCAAGCCACCACCATCTCTCACCTGCAAATCATCTCCTGGCTACTCTCCCTACTTGCCCTGTTGTTCCCCTCTAATTGCTAATTAAATTGCTAAATGACGCTAATTCCCCAACCAGCAGTCAGGATGATCTTTGCAAAATGTAAAGAAAATGATCCCATTGCTCTGCTCTTTCATGACAGCCCTGGTGCAACCCTCAAATCCAGGCATAGCCTGGCCACTCTTTACCGCTCCAATTCTGCCCCTCGCCATTCTGCTCTCCCTCATTCAGTTTTAAACGCACTCACTCCAAGCTTATTTTATTGGATGTGCCATGCTTCTTTCTTCATTATGGCTTTTGCTATTCCCTTTGCCTGGAAAAGTCTTTACCTAGCCCCTCAAAAGGTTGTTTCCTTCTCACTCTTTGACTCTCAAGTTAAATGCTATTTCCTGACTGAGGTCACCTCCTGACAACTCCATCAGCTCTTGATACTTGTCACAACACCTTGACTATTTCTTTCTTAGCACTTCCTGTAGATAGTTGTCCATTTATTAATTTGTTTGTTTGTTTACTGTCAGTCTGCACACTGGAATCTAAGCTTCATGATGCCTCTTTTGCACATAACTGTTCACCATGAGCTATTTTAGTGCTCAGCATACAATAGATGTTTAATAAATGTTTATTGACTGAAAAGAACAGACAAATGATTGAACAAAGCTCACAGGCAGTGGGGTTGGTATGGAGTAGAAGGGTGGTTCTGAGGACAGTCCCGGGTCTTTCACAGGAAGTTGCAGTGGCCCAGATATTGGTTGCCTCTACCTTGGTCACCATCAGCCTCGGTGTGGACATCTGCAATAATTGGCCTCTCTGTGGGCAGTGGGGGCCAAGCTCTCACCTCAGGCATGGCAGAGGCAGACACAGCACCTAGAAAGCTGGGGTCCCCTCAGGGCCCAGAAGGTTGTTTGAACACTTGGGTGGTGCCATATGGGAAGAATTTGGGCGTTGCTAGGACCCATATGGGAAGAATTTGAGGGGGATGAAGATTCTACAGAGTGGGCGAGGAAAGAGCTAGAAAAATGCCATTTTGTGAGTGTTGTGGTCAGGGACATGTGGCTTTTGATTACCTAAGTCTTTTAAGCCTCTCTCTCAATTGGTAACTTATTTGAGGTTTAATTTTTATCTTCAAAACATTTAGAGTAGGCACTATTAATAATCACTTGCACCAACAGTGGTGGAAGATGAGGACTCAGGGAGTTAAACAAAAACTCAGTCCCACTGGTGGTAGTGGTTGCAATTTTATGAAGTCACTTTGGAAGTACATTAAAAAGCAAACACAAAAGATCTTTGAGCCATGTTCCAGCTGTTGTAGAAATCCTTCAGGTATTTATGTCAATGTGTACATTAACAGTCTTAATAGGTCGCAGGTGGCTGCATTTTGTTTTTTTAAAGCATTCTTACAAGGCAATCCAATTTAAGTACACATTTGGGCCAAATTCTCATCCTTTATGGCTCTATGGGGACATGAATTCATTAGTGAAAAGGCATGGACTGCTTTAAAAGGAAGAATTGTCTACCGGTTAGCGAGTTGGCCTAAAATATTAGGAACTCTATATCCTGTTTCCACTCTGTTCATTGTCAAATTATTTCCTTCAGCGGGGGCTGGTTTTTCTCTGGGCTGATGTTTCTTGCTGTCATCTCCAACATGAGTGCTAGGTGAGGAAAACGAGATGACAGCAAACCAACATGGATTAGTCTCGTCCAATATCCAGCCTCTCCAGGCTTCCTCTCTGTCCATAACTGATGCTACTTAAGCCCAGTTTCAGGCCCACTCGTTTCCGAGGCTTAAACTGCAGCAAGATGTTCCAGCACACACTCTGAATCTCTGCATAAAGTCAGTGTGCCTCCAGTCCAGCTATGACCTTTTGCACAAGCCCTTCTGCTTATATCCGAGAGCTAGTCTCTACCTCTTGTGTCAGTTGTGAGAATTGGGCTTCTCCCTTGTCCTTGGTGCCTGAGTTTCTGCATTGGAAACCTGATGCTACCATTGTCTCTCTTCTTTTAGTTTATTTTTCTTTAGATACTTTTTTACTGTGGTGAGATATACATAACATGAAATTTACCATTTTACCTATTTAACTATACTTAAGTATATAGGACATTCACATTGTAAATTCATTCATATCGCTGTGCCACCATCACTACTCCCCCTCCAGAACTTATTCATCATCCTAAACTGAAACTCTGTACCCCTATTCCCCCTCCCCACAGCCCCTGGTGATTCCTGTTCTACTTGTTGCCCATTGTCTCTTATACCCAGTCCTGCCTTGCTCTTTCCTGCCCAACTCTCCGTTCCCCAGCCACAGGGACTAGTCAGAGCCCAGAGTCTTACTTTTGAACTTTGATGTAGGAGGTAAAGCCTGCAAAATTTTTATATTTGCTGCCTGCCTGGACTTCTGAGTATCACGTCAAACCTCAGTCTTCACTGTCTTTCTCTGCCTGTCCCTCATAATTTCCCTACTATTTTGCTTTGAGCTCCCTACCCTACAACACATTCTTCCTACTTCCATTCCTCCCTTCCCCATATATGTGGCTTATTTCCATACCCTCTGAAACAGCAGTCTCTCCGCTAGACTGACTATACTCCCTTCTCAGCATCTGTAGGTGGACCCTTCTCCCTTCCCCCTATTTCTAAGTCTTCATCCCTCCCAGCATGCTCTTCCCAGGCTCTGAGGCAAGAGGACATTGCCGTTCAGTGCGTGGTCAAATGGAGACAAAGCCACTGGCTCTGCAACCTCTAGAAGGATAAAGCTCTCAATCCCTCTAGGAGGATAGAGATTCAAATTCAGAATTATTAGCAAAAGGCAATGAGAATTGACAAAGCACTGCACAAGGAAAACGGTCACCCTCTGGCAACACAAATGAGATGAATTTTAATGTACTGGAGTGACCCAATATGAAATCTCATTTTACATATAGATTTAAAAGATGGACCTCACAAGTCATCAATTCCATGTCCCCTCCACATCACCATGTGAAATGTGAATCTCCTCAACAATAACCCCAACTAGGTCAGGAACTAAATACATCTCATGGTGTCCCATTGAACTTGAACAGGTTAGGTTGTTAAAACTTAAGGTCCTATCCTGAAGAAAAGCTTGTTCTTCTAATGTACAATATTACTCTTCTCTTCTGTTAAAGACTGATTCAGTAAAGAGTCAGTTTCTATACCATTTTAGTAGTAGGTATTTTTAGAGGTCAGTGAAATATTACTGTGAAGTTGAAAATAATGACTCAATTCCTCATCTCCTTCACTAGAAGAGCTGCATATTAAGACTTATCTTCCTGAGAAGAGAGATGAGGTAGAATTAGATATTCATAATAATTCTGTGAATTCTCAAGTACTTCATTTTTTCTATTTAAATAGCATTTGGGTCACCTCCAGCAGTCTAATACCCTTTGCTATGTGTCACTCTTGGTCAGGACCAAGGCAAAGAGGGCCAGGGACCAGGGTCTCAGATCAGGCAGGTGAATGACGGGTTTAAAGCGTAACTTTCAGCTATAAGATGAATAAAGTCTGAGGACCTAATGCAAAACATGTTGACTATAGTTGACAACACTGTATTGAATAATTGAAATTTGCTGAGAGTAGAATTTAAATGTTATCTCTGAAAAAAAAGATACTTTTATTAAAAAAAATCTGAATTATAGTGTGGAAACACAATCAAGTAAGATACAGAGTAACTGCTCACCAGCTGAGCAGGAATCAGAGACATAAAAGTCTGATCAGATTCATATAAGAAGCAGAGATGGTGAAAGCATTTGGGGGACAAACTGAAAGAAGAAAATAAATGACTGACATTGAGACTTAGTGATGCTCAGGATAGTTTCATGGTGTGGTTGTACCAGTGCCCACGTAGAAGGCCAAAGCCTGCCTTTGGTGCTGTCACTCAACAGGTAACATCTTGTTCTAGATGCCTGGATCTGCTAACGTGCCAAAGAACAGGACAAAGCCCTTCTCAAAACACATTTAATTGTAGAAAGGGTATTAGATTTTAATTTGCAAGACCTAGGTCTAAGTTCCAGTTCCACAACCGTTTAGATGTGTATTTGGAGCAAATCACCTAACCTCTCTGCACCTGTTTCTTCCTCTAGGTGACGACAACGATATTCACTTTACAAAGTCCTTTTAGGCATCAAATCAATTAAGGGGGCTTTGAGCACTGGAAAGCATTCTATAGTTATTAAAGCTAGGTTTTCCTGAAAGGAATACATCTTGCAGACTCTAAAAAGAAACATCCAGCCACTTATTCCACAGATGTCAGCTGCATACAGAAAACAAAGTCAAGAGCGTCTATTTTCCTGTTCAGTTCTGTTCAAGGATTCCATGTCATGTTTTTTCAGCTGCTAATAATGGAAATTTCTGCCAAATATGTAATAATGATAATATTAACTCTAAACTTTTTCTGACTGCCACTTTAGCACCAAACCAGCACAGAGCCAAGTGGTACACATCTTTCTGGAACTTATCTGTGTGATATCACTTCATTTTATCCCAGACTTTCCTATATAGATCTTCCTGATCTGTTTTGTAATATTATAGAAAAGAGAGAAAATTTTCCTTTTTTCAAATGAAGTTTATTTTTTAGAAGTTTTAGATTTACAGAAAATTTGTAAAGATACTTCAGAGAGTTCCAATCTACCCACACCCAGTTTCCTGCTATTAACATCTTATATTAGTATGGTATATTTGTTGCAGTTAATGAGCCAATATTAAAACATTATTATTAACTAAAGCCCATGATTTATTTAGTTTTCCTCTGAAGTCCTTTCTTCTGTTCCAGGATCCCATCCAGGATACCACAGTACGTCTAGTTGTCAGGTCTCCTTAGGCTCCTCTTAGCTGTAACAGTTTTTCAGACTTTCCCTGTTTTTGATGACCTTGACAGTTTTGAGTGGTACTGGTCAGGTATTTTGTAGAATGCCCCTTAGTTGGAATTTGTCTGATATTTTTCTCATGGTTGGACTGGGATTATGAGTTTTGGAGAGGAAGACCACAGAGGTAAACCACCATTTTCCTCACGTCATATTAAAGGTGCCTACCATCAACATGACTTATTACTGTTGTTGTTAACCTTGATCACCCGGCTGAGTTGGTGTTTGTCGGGTTTCTGCATTGTAAAGTTATGTTTTATTCCCCCCTTTTGTACTGTACTTGTCTGAAGGAAGGTGCTATGTGCAGGCTACACAGACACACATAAGGAGTGGGGAGTTATACTCCACTTCCTTGACGGTTGAGTATCTAACCTAAACTATTTGGAATCCTTCCGCATGGGAGGTATTTCCCTTTCACCCCATTTATTTGTTTATTCTATTATTTACATCAGTATGGACTCATGAACATTTATTTCCTACTTTGGATTATAATCCAATTCTACTTTATTTGATTTTTGGCCCAAATTGTTCCAGCTCTGGCAGCTCTTTTAGTTGGCCCCTATATCCCTTTGTAATATCTCCCTCATTACAGGATTTTGTCTTGGTTTGGTTTTTGGTTTTTGAACCTTCTGCCACTGTAAGATACTCTAGGCTCATCTTGTCTATTTCCTGACCCCAGAATCAGCCATTTCTCCAAGGAGTCCTGGCTCCTTTTATTGGAGAATGGTGTTAGAAACCAAGATCTGGGCACCAGATGTGCTTGTTGCTACTGGGGTGTTGTTGCTTCTGGGACCCTCAGCTGACAGAACAAGGGACTATATATGTGTATACTAACTCATGTTTTTATACATATCTAAAAATATATCAATATATAGCCATCTGTATCTATATTAAGCTAAACATGGGTTCATACTGATGTCTCTAACCCTAATCACATGGATCATTGTGGGCTCCTCTTGCTTATCTTTAAACTTCCACTCTAACAGTGAGAAACCTGGTTCTCACTATCTGCTATCCATTTATTTAATTGCTCAATTCCAATATATATGTATAGTAGTTTCAGAATTATTAACCCACACCCCTGTGGGAAACAACTTTACCAACTAGAGTACAGTGCTTATATACTGTTTCTTTTGCCTTTAAATCTTATGGATTCCACTCATACCCTAAATTACTTAGGTCAACACCTTTTTTACCTACCTCCCTTAGTGAGGTTATTTCATACACCATAATACAGTTAGATGCTCTTGTCATAGTCTACATTCCTCCTTGGTATCCCATGATGTCCTAAATGATTTCTTAAAAATTTATGTAAACTAAGTTTCACTCTTTGTACTGTAAAGGTCGTTGGGTTTTGACAAATGCATAGTGCCATGTATCCACAAGTCCAGTATCATACAGAATAGTTTCGCTACCCTAAAACACCCCTTGTGCTTTACATATTCATCACCCTTCCACCAAACTCTTGAACTTTTGGCAAAAGCTGATCATTTTACTATTTCTATAGTGTTGCCACTTCCAGAATGCTATATAGTTGGAATCATGCAGCATATAGCTCTTTTAGATTGGCTTGTTTTACATAGCTGTATGCATTTAAGATATACCCATTTTTTGTGTGTATTTGCCTTGATAGCACATTGCTTATTATGGCTGAATAATATTCCTTTGTATGGATATACTGTTTGTTTATTCATTTACATATTAAAGAATATCTTGGTTGCTTCCAGTTTTTGGTGATTATGAAAAAAGATACTATAAACATTCAGAAACAATCTAGTTTTAGGATATTTCCATCAATTGAAAAAATTCTCTTAACTATTTGCAGTTAATCCCTACTCTCTCCCTAGTCCCAGGAAGTTTTGCCTTTATTAGAAATTATTTATAAATGTAATTATCATTGTCTAATGTGTCTGGCTTCTTTCATTTAGCTTTACGTTTCTGAGGTTCATCTATGTTGTTACATATATCAGTAATCGATTCCTTTTTATTGCTGTGTAATATTCCATTATAAGGATTTACTACATTTTGTTTATGCATTCATCAGTTGATGAATGTTGCCATTTTTTGGTTATTATAAGTAATGCTATTATGACCATTCTCATACAAGTTTTTGTGTGGATTTATGTTCTCATTTTGCTTGGGTAAATATCTAAGACTAAAATTGCTGGTCTGTTTGGTAGGTTTATATTTAATTTTTTAAGAAACTATCAAATTATGTCCCAAATTGATTGTACCATTTTTCTCCTACCAGCAATGTATGAGGGCTCCACATCCTGCCCATCACTTGAAATTTTCAGTCTTTTTGAATTTAGCCAGTCTGGTAGATGTGTAGTGGTATCTTGTGTTTTTAGTTTGCATTCCCTGATGACTAATGGCATTAAGCATATTTTCGTGTGTTTATTAGCCATTTGTAAATCTTTGGAGAAATGTCTAACAGATCATTTCTCATTTTTTTAATTGGGCTATTTTGCAAAAGTTATTTATTCTATATAAAAGTCCTTTATCAGATAATGGTTTGCAAATATTTTCTCCTAGTCGCTGTCTTGTCTTCATTTTCCTAGTGATATCTTGTGAAGACCGAAAGTTTTTGATTTTGATAAAGTCCAATTTATCAAATTTTTAATAGATATGCTTTTCATGTCATATCTAAGACATATTTACTAACCCAAGATCACACAGGTTTTCCTCCTGTGTATTCCTCTAGATATTTTATAGTTTCAGCTCTTAAATTCAAGTCTATCATCCATTTACAGTTAATTTTTTTCTTTGGCAAATAGATATCAAATTGTTTCAGCCCCATTTGTCGAAATGACTGTCTTTCTCCATTGAATTACCTTGGCACATTTGTTGAAAATATATTGACTATATATATGTGGGCTTATTTCTGGACTATTCTGCATCATTGATCTTTATGTCTACCATTATGCCAATATCACACTGCCTTGCCTAATATCACTTTGTGTTGAGCTGTGAAATCAGGTAGTGTAAGTCCTTTAACTTTGTTCTTCTTTTCCAAAATTGTTTTGACTATTCTATGTCCTTTGCATTTACATATGCTTCCCAGGATCAGCCTGTTGATATCTAATAAAAGAAGTCAACTGGGATTTTGGTAGTGATTATTTTGAATCTCTAGATCAATTTGAGGCAAACTGACATCTTAACAATGTCAAATTTTATAATCCATAAACATGATTTACTTCTCATTTATTTAAGTGTTCTTTAACTTCTTTTGGCAATGTATTGTAATTTTCAATATATAGGACATATCATTTTTTAAAAAATTATTCATAAGTATTTTGTTCTTTTTCTTAGATTCCTTAGGATTTTCTACACACAAGGTCATTTCATCTGTGAACAAAATATTTTACTTCTTCCTTTCTAATCAATATGCCTTTAGTTTCTTTTTCTTTCCTTACTTCTCTGACTAGAGCCTCCAGTGCAATGAATTTCCTCAATCTAAGGGAGAAAGAATTTAATCTTTCACCACTAAGTATCATATCAACCGTGGGATTCTTTTATAGATGCCCTTTACTAACTTAAGGAAATTCTCATTTCTTCCTAGTTTGTTGCAAGTTTTTAATATGAATGGGTGTTGGATTTTTTCCAATTCTTTTTCTGTAACTGTTGAGATGATTATATTGGTTTTGTCCTTTATCTTTTTAATATTGTGTATTTCACTGATTGATTTTTGAAACTTACTCTTGCAAAGCTTCTAACTATTGAGTTGTAAATGTTATTCTATATAAAAGCCCTTTATCAGATAGTTTTGCAAATATTTTCTCCCAGTCTCTGTCTTATCTTTTGATTTTTCTCAGCAGTATCTTTTTCATTTATAATCCTTTTCATGCATTGATGGATTTGATTTGCTGATGTTTTGCTAAGGATTTTCATGTTTATACTCATAAAGGTGATTTCATAGTTTTATCTGGTTACCTTTCTCGTGACACCTGTCTTGCTTTGATGTCAGGGTAATACTGTCTTCATTAAATAAGTAGAAAAGTATTCCCTCCTCTATTTTATGTGTTTGTGTAGAATTGGTATTATTTCTTCCTTAAGTGCTTGATAGATTTTACCAGTAAAGTCATTTTGGCCTCAGCTTTTCCATGTGGAAACAGTTTTATATACTAATTCAATTTTTTTACTTGATATAGATCTATTCAGATTTCCTATTCCTTTATAAGTCAGTTTTAGTAATTTGTGTCTTTCTAGAAATTTGTCTATTAATTTGTCAATTAATTTAACTTAGATTTTCTAATTTGTTAGCATAAAGTTGTCCATAATATTTCCCTATAACTATTTTAATTTCTTCATGATCTGTGTTAACGTGCCTCTTTCCTTCCTGATTTTGGTGATTTCCATCTACTTCCATTTTTCCTTGGTCAGACTGGGTAAAGACATCAATTTTGCTGATGTTTTCAAAGAACCAAATTTTAGTGTAATTGAAATTCTCTATTGTTTTGCTGTTTTCTACTTTACGATTTCCATTCAGATATTTATTATTTCATTCCTTCTATTCCCTTGAGGTTTGATTTGCTTTTCTTTTCCTATCTTCTTATGACACAAACTTAGCTTGTTGACTTTGGATCTTTTTTCTTTTTTAATATAAGCATTTATAGCTATAAATTTCCCTCTAAGCACTATTTTGGCTATGTCCCATAAGTTTCTTGTGGGTTTTTTTTGTGTATGTGTATAAGGAAGATTGGCTCTGAGCTAACATCTGTTGCCAATCTTCCTCTTTCTGCTGAGGAAGATTGTCACTGAGCTAACGTCTGTGCCCATCTTCCTCTATTTTCTGCGGGACGCTGCTATAGTTACCTTTATTTGGTTATGTCAAGCTATGGCTTGACGAAGGGTGCTAGGTCCGCACCCAGGATCCAAACCTGCAAACCCCAGGCCACCAAAATAGAGCATGTGAATTCAACCACTACACTACCAGGCCGGCCCCAAGTCTCACAAGTTTTGATACAGTTTTTTCTCATTTTTAATTGGTTCACACTATTTTCTAATTTTTCTTGAGATTTGTTTTTTAACCTATGGATTATTTAAAAGTGTGCTATTTAATTTCCAAATATTTGAGGATTCCAAGATTTCTTTCTGCTACTGATTTCTAATTTAGTTCCATTGTAGCCAGAGAACATATTTTGTATGATTTCAGTCCTATTAAATGTATTAGTATTTGCTTTATGGATTTTGTATATATCAACTTTGTATGTCAGCTAGGCCAAGTTGGTTGGCATTGTTCAATTTTTCCTTACTGATTTGCTTTCTAGTTCTATCAGTTACTGAGAAAGGAATATTTAAACCTCCAAACATAATGGTCAACATGTGTATTTCTACTATCATCTTGTCAGTTTTTGTTCCATGTATTTTGGGGCTCTGTTGAGAAAAACATATATGTTTTTAATTATTATATCTTCCTGCTTCCTTTTTTTTGAGGGGGGGAGGATATTGGCCCTGAGCTAACATCTGTTACCAATCTTCCACTTTTTGCTTGACGAAGATTGTCACTGAGCTAATATCTGTGCCAATCTTTCTCTATTTTTTGTATGTGGGATGCTGCCGCAGTGTGGCTTGACAAGCGGTGTGTAGGTCCATGCCCGGGATCTGAACATGCATACCCTGGGTCACCAAAGCAGAGTGCATGAACTTAACCACTACACCACTGGGCCAACCCCTCTTTCTTCCCTTTTACCATTACTAAATAGCCCTCTTTTTCTCTAAGAATTTTCCTTATCTTAAAGTCAATTTTGTCTGATATTACTGCAGCCACGCCAGTTTTCTTATGGTTACTGTTTGCATAGTATATCTCTCTAAAGGTTGTCCCTTGTAGCATAAACCTACCATAATTAATTTTTGTTTCTTTTTTGTTGGGTATTTCTGTTAAGCATTGTTTTATAGATAGTTTCCCTCCAGATGTTCAATTATTTTCTTACAATAAGAAACTCATTTGGTTACCATCTCTTAAAAAAGAAATGTTTCAAAGTTTGTTCAGTGGTTATATAGACATAGTTGTTATCCTTGGGAAATTATAAACTAATGAAAATAACAATTATTTTTAAAAGAATTGTACTATATGTTTTGTAGTTATCTTATAATTTAACATAATGCTCAAAACAATCCAATGATGTAGGTATTTTTATTCTTTTTACAGATGACTAACCTAAGGATCATAGAGATTAAGTAACTGCTTCAAGCTTACAAAACAAACATTAAATGAAGGAGCTGGGATTTGATCCACCCTGTTAGACTACTCCAAAATGATGCTGTAAAGTTTTTCTTCAATCTCTTCTCTCTCTTTCCTTCCACCCATGCTCTCCTCACTCACACAATTTTTCCTCCCAACATTCTATGCTCCTTTCAGGCACTTAGTGGCTCATAGCACATTATCTGTCTCCTTTTGTCAGGGCCCAGAGATATGATAAACTCATTCACAGTTGTCAATAATTGATTATGGGCTGCCTTATATAAAGGTATGGCCAAGAGTGGAAATTTTGTTCCATCCGTATGTTATCTCATTCTTATACATTATCTCTAATTGGGTTGGTTGAAGATCAGGAAAGGAAACACAAGATAAGACTGAGGAGAGAGGAGCTATTTTTTTGGCTGCTGGTAATGGGGGCGGGGGAGTGGTAGTGCTGACTGCCTGTGTATTCTCAACTAGATCTCCCAAAAGTATCCAGTCCTGTTTGGCTAGGCTGAAGAGCAATATCCCTTTGGGATATAAATTAACATCCATCACATATCATTTCACAACAGTTTCTAGGAGGAGAACCAAAACTGATGTTGAAATTACAGAAAGAATTGGCAACTAGATTGATGGTAGTAAAATCCTTGCGTGAGTAACTAGATAATAATATAGTGAAGGCAAAAGAAGAATTTTGTTTGAATGAGGGTTTATATATATATATATATATATATATATATATATGTTTTAAGTTGTATCTATATATATTCGTATGTAGATATACGTATAGCTTCTCTGTTCTACTTCAAAAGAGCAATCACCTCTTCAGCATAAAATATCTCACTCAGCAGTGATCTCCATCAATGAATCCAGATTGTATTGTATCACCAAAGAATTCAAAAGATATTTTCTCTTTTCTATTCTGTGCCAATAGAAAGAAACACACATGGAGAAGACTGAACTTTAAACTTAGCAGATTTGAACTGCTTGGAGAATTTCATAAATGCTATAAACAATTTGAGATATATATGATGTTATTGCATTTTAATATTTTCCCAGAGCCAGCATCCATTTTTGCTCCTTCAAAGTGATATAATTTTGATCTGTTAGAAATGTTCTTTTTCTCCTGAAAAGAACAAATTTGTCATGGAAACAGCAGTGAATGTAAAAAGTGTGGGCATTTACAATTTCCCAAACTAGTTAGAATTCTCAATTTCTGTCCTTATTTTTTGTAATGATGGGGGAGCACTACGGCTGAGGACAGGATGAAGTGGACGTTCACACCAAGAAGAACAGGTAGAAGATGTTCTAGATGCACATTTCAAGTCTCAGTCTGTATTTCACCAGGTTTGGGCCTATGGTAAAAGACAAAGAGTAAGATGTAGAAACAGAGAAGCGACCGCTGGTGAAAAGATGAGACCTTTCCTGGGATTCTTATGGAGGATATAATATATATGTGTATACATATGCACATATGTGTGTGTACACACACGCAATCTTTTTTCATTGGAAATGTCTTAGGAGTGTCGAAAGTCTTGACATTTGGGCTTGAGTAATCAACAGTAATGCGTATTCTTCTCTATTTGATACCAAAGAAATCCTGTTTACCGTGGGCCCAGGAAAGCTTTTTTTCTCTTTCTCTCCCATCCTTGTGCCCTTTTTGCACATGGCTATTTGGTTGCTGGCCATCCCAAGTGGTTGGCCTGGACAGACCTGTGTGGAGAGGGCAGGCCAGGGGCAGAGATGGGTGTGTGTTTGCTCTATAGCAATTGCCTTTCTCTCATTCCCACCCTAGGGCCATGTTTCCTGGAGTGTAAGATCTGTCAGCTTTTATTCTTATTTCCCAAACCCAACTGGAAAATTTCAATATAAATGCCTCTCACCTTTTTCAAAATGTCTGGAGGGTTATCTGAGGGAATCAGAAGTAAAATTGACCTTCCCAGGGATACTAGGCTCTCAGTGCCTTTCTTAATTCTTTCTAGAATAATAAAATATTAGATAGAAAATCTTCTAGACAAGCATCTTAATTTTGCCAATGAGAATACTGAACGCCAAACAGGCTGAGAGGCTCTGTCAGGGCTCACAGCTGGTTCCACCCAGCTGGGACTTGAATTTGCTTCTCTGGCCTCTCAGGCCAACATTCTTTCCACTCAGCTATGCTCCTTCCTTGATGGGTGTTAACAGAAGAAGTTCTGATGAAAAAGACCTTATATTTTTACGATGGCTGCTTAAAATTTTTTCTTTAGCAGCACACAACATTATGAGTTAGATTTTGCACTAATTAATTTATCTTTTTCCTCATTTTCGACATCAGGAAACTGAAGGGCTGAGTTGCAGCAACATCCACAGAACCCTGACAAGTACAACCAACACTGCTCTTCACAGGAAAAAAGTGCTCAATACAGGCTTCAGACGAAGGAGGAATGCGGCTCAAGCAAGAGCTGTCGCTGCCCATTCACATGGATCCCAAGGGCAGCACAACCCTTCCGACAGTCTAACCCCAAACAACGCCAGATTTGGATTGCCAAAGGCATTCAGAGACGATGGTGCTAAGACTGCCTGACACTAACGCCATGCTTTGATCCTTCAATCAAATCAAGAAGCATTTATTAAGCATCTGTGTGAGGCTCCCTGCAGGGCCTTCTCTTTGTGTCTCTGGCATTCACACTTCCCTGCTTCTCCTCTGTGGCTCTTCATCCCTGCCCAAGAAAACTCCCCAGTGCACATTCTTCTTGCCACTGGTGTTATCATTATCGTAACCAGAGCAGGATCCCTTTTTGGTTCCTCCTAAGATGCTATTCAAAGTCCAGGACAGAACTTTGGGCATGGATCTGGCCTTTATTCCATTGTACAATCTATTCGCTCATTCCTGATTTCACAGGATTCTGTGTGAGGAGCACCCTCGCCAGGAGTAGGAGCTTATAGGGAGAAAATGTCAGCGTGTGTTTTCTTCTTTCAGAATGCAGAGCGAATATTTAGAAGGGTTTTTAGGAAAGCAATTTACAGCCAGTAATTGGAAGTGATGAAGTGTTTTTGCAAGATCAATGTCTCAGATTTCATGTTTATGATTTGCCTAAAAATAGGTTGTTTATTTTAGGCTTGGACTTTGGAAAGAAGAAAAATAAAGTTTTAGACTGATTCTCTTCAAGTTCTCCGTGACATTCTTTACATCATAAAGAAAGCTGTAGGAAGGCAAGATGGAGTTTGTAGCAAAAATGGGATCCAACACTATTTTTCCTTGGTTCATTTACGAGAGTACATTTTCCTAGCCATACACACTATTTCCATTTTATGACTCACTCAGACAATTTATTACGTTTAAAATTACCTTAAATTTTCTTTGCAATGCTTAGGTCAAATATGTATACCATGTATGCAGTTGGAAATTCTTCCTCATAGATACAGCTCATGATATGGATGTTGTATTTGTGTCCTCGTTGCTATGGTGACTAGAAAAGGTTACAGCCAAAGCTCAGAAAACAGAGAGGCTGTGCAATAAAATATCATAACTATGTGTGTGCTTCCGAAAATATTCTTCTCAAATATGGATTAAAAAATCTTAGAACCACTGTCTTAAAATTAATTTTCCATTTCTAGCATGTAGGTTATTACCTAAAAAGAATCTTCTCAAAACAATCTCTTTCGACTCACTCCCTTTCTCTCTAAACTGTAATCTAGTGGCCATTCGTCTCAAAAGGCAGACTATATAAATTATAAGAAACGCTTCAGTTTTTAGATATGGATGAAACAAGCCAATGAGAATGAAGTTGAATGAGTTTGTAGTCTGACTGAAACACACTGTCTTTTCAAATCTCTCCTTTAAATCCATTTATACAGGAATAATGGAATATTTTCCCCAGTTTGTTTAAGAACTTGGTAAATAAACTTGGGCAACACTAGACAGTGCCAAGATGTTAAACATTTATCGGCTGTAAGAATTCACCCTTCTTTTTGTTGGCTGATGGCCCTCGGGTCCCTGACTGACCCTTTTTATTTCCTCATACACTTTATCCTGTGAGGTAAATTTTAAGAGTTTATCCTCAAAAGTGATACTAAATAGGAGTAGAGAATGTAATTCCTGTAAAGCCTAGAGTCATCGCAGAATTGGATAAAAGAGCAATTTTCATATCTATATGTCTTTCCTACTTACATTTTCAAGTGAAAAGGAAATATGGATAAAAAACCTTCATTGAATAATTTTCCTGTCCCCCTTGCCTATTTTACAAGGATATCAGAATGAGTATTAATACATCCTTTGGTCTATAATCCCTGGCTGGATTTTTAATAGCCAACCTAGCACTTAAATTCTCCACAACCCTTTCTATATTTGAAGATATTTCCATGTAGGAAGTATAATAAAAATAAAACCATAGTGATACATTTAAGCATTTGTTTCCTATCTTTAATACCAGCTCATATTTAATATCTAAGAATCAAAACTATCTCAAGCTCAGTAACCTGGCCCTTCTTCTGCCATCTGGTGGAGAAATAAGGAAGCAGTGGAATTAAGTAATGTACCCAGAGTCTCTTCACTGAATCCATAAATGCATCAGCAGGCAAACGTTTGTGAGGCTATTATTATTAGTCATTATTTTTATTCAAATAGTACTCATCAAGGCACTTGGCACCATTAAGTTCCATACTCTCCGAATTAGCCAAACTCAGTCCCTATCCCCAGAAGGGCTGTGAAATATATAATTAAAATCTCTCCTACGGTTTAGTCATTTCGGTTCAATGCCCAGGACAAGGCTGGGATTCCTTAAAACCATGAGGTTACCACATAGCTCATTGTAGTAGTAATTTGCTTTATAATGATATTCTGACCCCGAGATGCTTATGCTTTTCTGAGCATTTTCCAAAGAGAAAGAAAGAGCGGAGAGAAAGGGGGTAGGGGAGAAGAAACTCTCTTGTGCCTTACAAAGCAAAAAACAAAGTTTGGGGGAACATTTTTCAGTAAACCATTTAAGAGTGCCTGGAAGGTCTCTATATGAGAAGAAATAACGTCCCTGTGAGCTGTCTGCATTTTTATCCAGTCCTAATTTCCAGGCTATGGAGAGTAGACATGTGATATTTATCATCCTAACTGCCATGATTTGAGGAAAGTGACAGCCTCCTCAAATTAGCTTGAACAAAATGATGCTATGAGCCTGTTGAATTGGCCCATGTCTAGCCAAATCTGAGTTCTCTTCTTCATCCAAAACTCACAGAGAAGAGGCAGCCATAAATCATGTAAGAGGTACCTTGGGTGTTATTAAATGTCCTGTATGTTTCAAGGAAATGTGGCTCTTTATGCCAATGCATTCTGGACGAAGGCAGGCAAGACTGAAGGACCATGCTGTTTTATGTTGAAAGGGGCTATTGGCTTGGTCTGGTGCCATATACTTTTTGGATTTTAAAGGACATTGAAATCTAAGGAAGGCCCTTTATGGTGTTCCAGAATCATTACCATGGCAGAGAGAAAAAAATAGTACTGTTGCAACAAATGTACCCAGATGGGGCCCTAGAAGGGATGGAGAGCATGGGAAGCTCCCAGCTCAACTTCCTGCCTCCTCCGTTCAGCATCTTCTTGGCCCAAACCTAGGATAAGCAGTCTGCCAGAAATAATCCTTAGGTTTAAGGAGGGGATAGAGGCTCCATCTTGAACATCCCTGATTATAGTCATCAATGGGTGTATATTTTGAATAACACTGGATATGTGATGCTTTCCTAAACAAAATGAAAGTTTATGTAGTCCAAAAAATAGGCTTAAAAATATACCCTCTGGGTTTTTTGTAGCTGCTTCTCTACTCCAACTTCCCCCCATGCATCCTGATCTGCTGCAGCAACCTGAAAGGTGGATGAAGTTTTACAAATGACTCCTATAAATTCTTTCCCCCACCAGTGTGTCCACAAGAGGGCTCATAAGGCATTCTGCCCATCAAGGGAGGATGTGGAAAATGTAGAAGAGGAATGGGCAATCACCAGGAGCCAGCATAGGTTCCTTAATATCAAGTTATCCCAGTTGAAACTCATTTTTCATTGAAATTATTTCTACATTGTAAGTGAAGTATATCTAGAAGACAGCAAAAGATCCTGTAAACTTCCTTATGACAAAAATGAGGGGAAAAAATGAGCTGAATCCAATACATTTGGAGAGATAGATACCAAAAGAAGGATGTTTCAGGAAGAAAGCTAAAGTATTCTGTCCTTTTTCACATTTTAATTAAAACTTGAAAAAATATAGAAGGCATGTCTTTCAAGCTTTGTCCAGTAAACATTTAACTGTGTATGCTCTAGGTGCCAGGCCATATGCCAGGATTTGGGGATAGCAACATGGGTGATACAGAAAGCCTGACCTCCAGAAGCCTAGATTGGGACTCATTAATTACGCTGATGGTAGAAAGCCAGGAGAGCTAAAGTTTGGAAAGTAGAATCATAAGCAAAAACCATGAAGACACTCATTAGTCTAAATTTAGCAAGGGTATATGTGAAGTTCTGAACTAAGGATCAAAATGTATAATAAGTGAGCAAAGCCATTACAGAATGGAAAGATATAGCTTAGCAACTGTATCATGAAAAAGACTTAATGGTTTGTGATGACCAGGATAGGTGACAATGTGATGTAGCTCCCCCAAACAGCCAGGGCAATGCTGGGGTGCATCACATAAATATACTGATCCTGAACAAATTGGCAACCACCCCTTTCTATTCTGAAAAGTTTTTACTGATATCAGAACATTGCATTCTGCACTGGACACGACATATTAGTCAGGCCATAGACAAACTCTAACACATTCACAAGAGATCCACTCAGATGGTGATGGGTTAGAAACTAGAAACTATTCACCAGCAAGCACCAGTCTGTTGAGTACCTACTTTGTTTCAGTCACTGATTTTGGCACTGGGGCTAAATGATGGACAAAACACACACGGTCCCTGTTCACATGGAGACAACTGTTTAATGAAGACTGAAGATAAACAAATAGTTGATAAAATAACTTTGCATAGCAATAGGTGCTACTTTACAAACTACCCAAACCATGTCCCAGGAAGCACATTGGAAGGGAACTAGAGACATGAACTGGAGAGAGGAAGATGAAAGAGACACGCAAACAGCTTATTAAAATATGAGGAGGGATTTTCTGTAGGAGTGAGACTAAATATACTCCATAAGGACCTGATGAATAGAACCATGGCCAGTGAGAGACATGACAGAATTGACCCAACATGAGACCAGACTTCCTATTAATCTGGTGGAGATGAAGGATACCTTAGAAAAAGAAATGTTCTTCACCAACCCACTTACCAAAGCAGAAACTTCACAACCCCGGTTGTGCAGGAGTGGGAGGCCCATGCTGGTGGGTCCTCCAGTACTTTATAGGTGCCTCTGTTAGCATTTCTCACTCAGCCCACTTCTCCATCCCTCAGTAGCTTCATTAACTTCACTGAAACCATCCTTTCCAGCCTGTACAGCCTCACCTTAGGTTCTCATCACTTTTGCCTGGTTTCTTAGTCAGAAAACATTCAGTTACAAGTAACAAAAAACTAACTCAAGCTTGCTCAAGCAAAAAGGAAGGTCTTGGTACATGTACCTGGAAAGTCCATTGGTAATTGGTTTCAGACACAGCTGGATCTAGGTCCTAGATTGCAGGGGCTCAAAAAATATCAATAAAGCTCTGTTTCCCCATCTTTCAGTGCATTTCCCTCTAAGTATTGGCTTAATGATCAGACAGCCCTTGCCATGTAGCAGGAAAGATGGCCTCTGGAAGCCAAAAGCTACCTCCCTTCGTCTTGAAGGGAAAAAAAAAGAATCCTGTTTCCAGAAGTTGTATGTGAAATTACATGGGAGAAGTCTGGTTAGTACTGCTTGGATTATGTGTCCACTCCTGGACCAATCTCAGTGAACTGGGGATAGGGTACCATAATGGGCTGGGTTTGGGTCACTTCTGAGTGGGTGGGCTTGGGGTTGAGGGCAAGACAATTCTCTTCCAAAAAGCAGATGCTAGACTGCTAAAAAAAGCTAATAGATGTCTTCTATAGTCACACTATTTCAATAACTTCGATTGCCCCATGTCTTCCCCAATTCATGCTTTTCTTTGCTGGAAAAATAATCTTCCTAAATGGCAATTATAATTCTCTGCCTTTTCCCCTTAAAACCTTAAGTGGCTCCTGCTTACCTGCAAAATAAAGTCAAAACTCATTAGAATCTGGACCCTTACCTACCTCTCAGTATTGTTTCTCCCTAGTCTGTTTTCATGGCCAAAGCTCCAGCCATTCTGAATTGCTTGCAATTCCCAAAACACACTGGATCATCTCATGCCTTCACTCTTTACTCATGTGTCCCTTCTACCCTCTTCCTCCAATCCCACTAATTTCCTTTCAAATTTAAGCTAAGTGTTACCTCCTCTCCAAGCCTGTCCTGCTCTCCCTCAGGTGGGATTTATCCACTTGGGCCCTGTGCACACCTCTCTTTAGCTTATGCATTTTGCATGCCATGTCCCTATCTAATAACCTGTGGGCTGCTAGAGGACAGGAATCAAGCCTCATTCATCCTTGTGTTTCTGGTAATTGCCTGGCAGATAATAGGTACCTAATAAACACTTCTGAGAGAGAGCTAAAGTGGGGAAGGCAGAAAGGAATAAAAGGAGGGAAGGAAAAGGACAGATTCCCCAGGGCCTGGCTTTTCCTCTCAGATAATAAATAAATTTTGAAAATTACATTCTGGGTAAAAGGTCCCGACTTTGTTGTCTAAATCGAAATAATGAATAATAGTTAGAATTTCAGGCTCAGTCATGGTGGAAGGTAGATGCAGGGAACATGGGAAGAGGGGACAAAAAGGCTTGGTGGTTTTTTCTGGTGTGGACCAGGGTAGACCAGCCCTTTGTCCCACTATGCACAGAGTAAGCTGGGTCACAGGGACGCGGAGAGCCATCTTTGGTAATGCACTGTGGCTGCCCGGTTTCTGGCTCACTTCCAACTGGGCAGTCATGTGGAGCAATGAAAGTAAGTGGAGAATTAAAAAGGTGACCTAATTCTCTGCTGAAAGCATTTCCAATCATAGGTTGAGTGTATTTTAATTATACCTGGACACAGGAGCCCTCACCCAGACATGACTGAAGTCCCGAGTGGACTGTCGCTGTGGCTGTAAAGATTTGTCTAAGCTCGTGGTTATCTCAAGAGCCTGACATCACACTGATCATTAAGCAACAGTGCGGAGGCGCAGCTGGGCGTTACCATGGCAACCTGCTCTGAGTTCGCCTGCAGAGCTTGGTAACAAGAGCATTTTATTATGGGTCATTAAGGGCAAAAGGCTTCATTTACATTATTTCCTGTAAAATCCTATTATTTCAGGTGTTACACTCCATCTCCATCTATGCAGCTCTTCCAGAAGAAATCATAAATGTGGGTTATTAGGTGGAGAAACAATAACAAGCTTCAGGTAAACTGTAAACCACAGTGTTCTGTAGACGAGAAAGCATTTTGCCCTAGGGATGTGGGCTACAGAGGCATCCAGTGTTCTCTGGAGGCAGAATTCTTACTCTGAAAAGTGAAAGGTCTTTCTTTTTATTGTCTGTTCCGCCTGGCCTGAGTCATGCTTTAGACCGCCATTGGCAAAGATTCTTGGGTCCTTAAATCTTCTAAATAAGTATCGACAAATCTGGCCCAGCTGGTTTTCCTTTCTATTCTATTTTATTGTGGTAAGGAAACTTAACGTGAGATCTACCTTCGTAACCAATTTGTAAGTGTGCAGTACAGTATAGGCACAATGTTGTACGGTGGATCTCTAGAGTCTATGCCTTTTGCTTGACTGAAACCCTGCACCCTTTGATTAGTCACTCCCCATTTCCCCTCCCCCGACCCCTGGCAACCACCTTTCCACTCTTTGATTCCATGAATTTGAAGATTTTAGATACATCGTATAAGTGGAACCAGGCAGTATTTGTTTTTTTGTGACTTGGCCTGTTTCTTATCCTCGTCAGCTGCTGAGTCTCAGGGGTCTTATGCTCCAGAGTAACCTTTCCTTCTCAGCTGTACCAAGTCAAGAAAATGGTAGCTTCTATCAGCGTGATAGTGGATAAAAGGTTTAGAAGGCAGCGAGCTTCTCCCTTGTTTATGTGTGCTTGGGAGGAAGGAAATTAGGCGTTCAATCCTAGCCAGTGTTTTTCTCATAGCCCAAGGCCCAAGCTAGCATTGGAGACTGACCTGGAGCTGATGGACAGTGACTGCCTCTGAACTATGACAGCACTAAGTCTACTTGGAGAAGGGACCTTAGAAGGTCATTCATTCACTCACAGCTCCATCTGCTGCCTATAATTCAGGATATCAATTCTACAGAGGCAATACCACAAAATACCACAGAATATGCTCTAGCTTACAAATCTCTGTGACCTAACAATAGTTAATTTAGGCTTTTCGGACTGCTCATAAGTGCTGTCATGATCGAGAAGACTCTACAGGTCTTGCGCCCCAGGATGACAATTGAGAACTAGAGATAAACAGCAAAGGGTCTGATTCTTAAATTTTCTAAGTTAATTTAGTGTGGTCAGGAATATGTGGAATGCGTCCCTGTTCAGGAAAACACCTACCTAAATGAGTGGAACAATGGGCATGTCACTGAATTAGTTCACGATGTCACTGGCATTTTATACCATACTCCAAGGACAGCGGTAATCGACTTCAGATGACCTAAAGTGAAGCAGCGGCCAGTAAGTGGATGGTAGCCAAAGCTTCACTTATAAAGAAGAGGCTGCAGAACTGCAGGATCATATTTTTTTAAGAAAACAAAAAACGGTTCATCCTCTTAATGTTCACTAGAACTGTTAAAGCTAGAAAAAGTAGAATTTTTGTGTCAAATTCTAATCTTTTAACTATAGAATTAAGGTATCTCTAATATGAACAGTGCCATCTCTTCTATTAATGTTGAGTTACACAGGCAGGAAACAGGTGAATTAAGACAATTTCGTGAATGTTCCTGTGTGTATTTCCTGGTGTGATAGAAGGCCCAGAGAGGCGAGTTTAGTTCAGACTTCCTGGTGAGTCGTGTAAGCGGACACACAGGATCTCCAGTATACCTTCAAGTCCAGAAGATACTACTTAAGCGTTGTGACAAATAAATATTTTACAAGTTGCTTTTCTCACCCCAGAAAAGGGGATAAGTCTAGATTAGATTTGGAAAATGAAGCTATCCTACAGATAGACAATATCAGATATGTAAACACATGCTCTATGTAGAATAGTGGTGAATATGAGTTTTATCTGGTGTTTTTATACCAGCAGGTACCTCCTGCTAAGAAGGGTTGCAGCTATATGATGTCAAACACCCCTTCAAAGGATTCCAATCCAGGAAGTGTCCTATGTTTGAGGACGTGAATCTTCCAGCTCCCTAAATCAATGAGCAGACAACTCATAGAGTTAAAGGGAGGCAGAGCTCTGAGCACAGGGGTTTCATAGTCAACTCCCAACAGCTCGATTAAAAGATTGGATTTAACCACAAATTATTGTCCCAAATCTCCTCCTTCACCTCTGGTATATTTACAGTTAACTGTCATAAAGGTGTAACAGATGAAGAACTGTTTTTCTGAGATAAAGATAACTGGAAAAGAATGGTACTTACACATAAAATTAATCCGTTGTAACCTACATTTTAAATTTCGTTCATCTAGAATACACGGGATAATTTTTTATGGACTACTAAAATAAAATTTGTATGTTTAAACATCCTAAGCAGAATATATACAGATCAGATCTGAGGAATGAAAATACATTAGACACAATAAGGACAAAGATACAGGAGAGAAAACTTTTAAAATAAAGCTCAATTCAATAAAATGGAAAGGTTTGAAAAATTTAGTGATGTTGTTTACTTCTAAGAGTGTTCTTTGTTGTTTATTCCTGGTTTCTAAATAGTAGAAGAATTAGTGATATGCATTACCAAAAATAGCAATGGATTAATACAGCGGCTTGAGCAAAATGAATTAATTTAATTAAGTTATCTATTACATCCTAAACCGTTAAAAATAAAAATAATCCTGCTCTGAATTAAAGGATTGAGCTGCCTGTGGGTGTGTCTCAGAGAAGATTCCTCTCTTTCACCTTGGTTCTCTTATTATTAGTTCTGAAGAAAATCATTATAACCACTTTTCCAGGTCTGTCTCTTCTCAGTTCCTGAAGAAATAATCACCTTATCTAGCTTTGAAAAGCTGTCATACTTGTCATTTAGCATTGGGCATATGAAAAACCAAAAAGTGCTATTGGAAATGAAATGTTTAGTTATTTCGATCTTTTGGCAAAGGTAAAACAGTTACGTGAATGATCTTTCATTCCTTTTTCCTTTTTAGAGTCATATTCATTTATGAGTGTAAATTTAAACTAACACTTGAATCTTGGTTTGACACTTCTTTTTTGCACTGCTTACTTCAAAACTCCTGACTCTATACCTCCTGCTGATACATGTGACTGAATAATGTGACCTGAGTGTGGGGCCTTTCATTCTTTGATTGGCTGCAATGGTCAAAAGTGTCAAAGCGGTCCACTTATAAGATATCTTTATAGGCTCACTGGGAATCAGCAACAGTGAGGCTTAAAGAGACCGTTTAAGTCATGACTGTCTCCAGTGTTGATTAACAAAGAGATCTATAATTAAAATTGAAGCCTGAATCTCAGGAGTTTTGAGGGCCTCACAAACATCATCTAATGACCTTCTGCAGCATCTTGATAGGATAGTAGGAAGCTGACATCCTGGCCCTGGAGCACAGATGGGGATGCGAAGCTGTTACAGTACTGTCATATTTATATTGGTACTGCATTAAGCCATATTCTTTTTTATTTCATTTTTAAGGACCTCAAGTGCGCAGGACTGAATTGATGATACTCATTAGCCCAAGGCACACTATTAGTATCCATCTGAGGAAGGTCCTTGATTTGTTTTATTACTTTACTCTTCATCTCCTATCTTCAATCCCATTGCCCTCCCCACTCCACAGGAAAAGTATGTGCTGTCCTTCCAGGTCCACCATATGTAAGCGTATGCATTTACAACCAAGCAACTTTGCCCCTGGAAATATACCCCACAGAAAAGCTTGTGAATATTCACAATGAACTATGCACCTGTTTGTTTATCATGGAGTTGTTTGGAAGTAGCAGAGAGATGGAAGCCACACGTGTCCATCACTAAGTGAGTAGATACATAAAATATGGCTTATATACATTACGGAATACCATGTAACAGTCAGAAGTAATGAATTAAATTCTCGTACAGTAACATGAAAAATGTGTGAAACAGAACAAGATCTAAAGCAGGCCATTTATGTAAAATTTTCAAACCATACACATAAAATAACACTAAGCATTTCTCACATACATATTTATCTCTCAATTTTAAGGGAAAAAATTGAAGTAGTTTATTAAGAACGAAGTGGGGGCTGGCCCCACGGCCAAGTGGTTATGTTCGTGCACTTCACTTTGGACCAGGATTTCGCCTGTTTACATGCAGGAACTCTGGCCCAAGGGTCGCCAGGCAGTTATAAAACCCCTCATCTCTGAGAGCTGTGCTCTTGGTGGAGTCAGGGTCCTTCATTAGGAATTTTCCCATAGCCAGTTTTCTCTGTTAGAATTCTATGCTCAGTTCTCAACTGTTAATTGTTTTTGTTTCCGAGATTCCAGGAAGTGGATATTAAAAGTAGAAGACATAGGGGCCAGTCCCATGGTATAGTGGTTAAATTCAGCATGTTCCACTTCAGAGGCCCTGGTTCTCAGGTTCGGATCCCTGGTCCAGATCTATACCACTCATCAGCCATGCTGTGGCGGCAACCCACGTACAAAATGGAAGAAGACTGGCACAGATGTTAGCTCAGGGCTAATCTTCCTCAGCAGAAAAAAAAGAAAGTAGAAGACACAAGCATAACAGACATTGATAGACACATTCTGCTTCTGACAAATGAATACGCTTACATCCAATTTATACTTTAGTGTTTCATTCGTTTGGTTAGCATGAGTTGATACCTAAGAAACTAATAAGCCTAGATGCACTGTTAAAATGTAGTTTCTGGACATTGGATGGTAAGAAAGTGATTCCACAATGTGATGGCTCATCTACTGTCACCACTATACCTGAAAACCCATCTTGACCCTACATGTTATTTCTCTTTAAACTCCATAGATTGTTCTCAGTAGATTATTAAGTTTCTGAGAGTATGTGTTCTGTTTCTTAGTAATATAAATTATTCTATAGTTGATCTTTAAAATATTAAAGAAAAATGTTAATTAACCAGAATACTCAATTAAATTTCCTCCCTAGAAGTTTTATGTGATGCTTCCAGGTTGTTAGAAATTAAACTTAACAATGATGAAATCCATTGTATACCAAAAAAGATGCAGAAAACCAGGCACCCACCTATCGCTGAGTTGACTCTCTATTTTCTTTGTAACTGCTTAATGGAAAACGTCTTTTGAGAACTCTAGCAGAAATGGCACAAAAGCTGCTTCTGGTCAATGAAAGAAGGAGGATAAAGACAAGCAGGGTGACACCAGTGACGTCACTGAATAATATAATGCTTAAGATTTTCACTTTTCTATTAAATATGTTCATATGCAATCCAGAGAAAGAAGTAGAAAATTCAACTAAGAAACCACAATACAAAGTAGTGTCAATAAAAAGTTGGTAATTTCATATGAATGCTCAAAAGCTAGAAAAGGAAACCTGGGGAGTGGGGTGGGATGGGAAATGAAATTAGTCTTAGAGGAACTTTGAGATTCATAGCTCCAGAAATAGAAAAAGAATTGAATACCAACGATAGGCGGCATATTTAGTACTTTCCATCTTTTGGAAATTTACTAGTACCTATTATAAAAATCCTTGTTTCCACTAAGAAGAATCTAATTTAAGAATTCCACATGGACTCCATTTCTTTATGGAGAGCAATGATTCTTTATGTTTTGGAGGTTATAAGCCTCTCTTAAAATTTGGTGAAAATTATGGACCATTTTTTTCCAAAATGCACATCCATGCACCGTTTTGCATTAAATTCCAAGGGTTTATAAATCTAAAACCTAGGACTGAGACTAGAAAGATCAAATTGATAGGAAACAGCAACTCAGTCTCAATTTCCTCTACTGATTCTTTTTATAGCGTTTTCTAAGAAACATCTTGACACTTACCATTTTCACAGGTGCTCACATATTATACAGAATGAAAACCAATCGTACTACTTCTGGCAAGGTCCAATTTTGACATAACTAGATTCTGTTTATTTTACTGGAGCTGTCATTGAATTCTGCAAATTGCAGACATCATAATGACACTTCCAGGAACTAGTGCCAAAGGACATAAAAAATATCTGGGCTAGTGATGCCTTGTGCCTGTGGAAGGGAGGTGATGTTAACTAACGGCTACTTCGAACTAATAGAAGAGAACTGAGAGTTCATCAAAGCTCATGACTTTGAAAAAGTAAATCTAGAAGAGTGCTCCAGTGATATCGTTGACACTCAATCAAAATATTCTCGTCTAACCCCTATGTCAGGGACATCATTAAGGTTTAGTGCAATCATGTCTTGAGATCAAATAGAGATATTATTCCCCAGGTGCACTGAATCAAACTGAGAACATTTATTAAGCAATGAGATCAGTTCCTTGTGAGCTGAGATGATCTAATGAGAAGCATTTATCCACTAGAAAAGCTTTAGACCCCAAAGTTGTACCTACTACTCACCTGAACATTCATCTCTGTTCCTCATGCTGTCACCAACCAAGGGTGAAACTGAGACCTAAGACAACATTAGATTCTCTTCGGTTAGCTCAGACACGACTAAAGAAGGATGTCATTTTGTATATTCAGATTTTTTTTTAGTTCCTACTGTGTGGGTGATATTATTTAAAGCAACGTGACAAATTTAAAGTAAAAGATAATGAGAAGCAGGAAAGTGTTGTGAGGAAGCCTGAAATATGAAATCAGAAAGACGGGGTTTGATCCCTGGCTCTGTCACTTAGTAACTGCGTGAACTTGCACAGTCTCTCTGGACCTCAATTTCTTCATCATGTAAAACGAAGATATAATGCTTATCTGTTAGGGATTTTCTGAGTTTTTGCATCAGTCACCACAATGAGGTATGCTCTTCTCTACAGTCTGAACATACTTTAACTTTTTATATTCACTATAGCAATCAATGTATGCAATTTAAAAACTTTAATATTACTACAAGGCTCAAAACAATACCAATGAGAAAACCTACAGTTTCCTCCCCAATTCCTGCTCCCCAGGGGTAACCACTGTCAACTCTTTTAATTATTTATTTTGCCTCTTATGTACATTTTAATAATATGCTTGTACCTATTTCTAGATGTTTTCCTACATTTAGATACTACATATTGAATTTCTATATTGGAAGATGAGAATTTACTTCTCTTACATCACTCTCAACACACACACTTTCCCCTCATTCATTCTCCCAAAATAGTTTTACCACAATTTATAATTAAATAAGTATTTATTGCTTGTATTATTACGGCCATAAAAATGTTCAGGGCTGAGCTGTGTAATCTGCTATGATTATACTCCTTTCTTAGGCAACTTTTCCCCCTCTCATGTGTTATTTTTATGTTTTCTACTTATTCTGTTTTCTACTTAGTTTTTATTAATTCCTTTCCCAAATCTTCACCTGAACTACAAATGGCCTTAATTGAGTGTTTGGTTGGATACATAATTTTTTAATTGTATGATTGGATCATAATAATTAGGCCCTTGAAAGGAGCCACAAAATAGAAGTTTGACATATAAAATAAGTTAAACCTTTTAGACTTCAAAGTTATTGTATTGGGTATATTCAGTATACCGTATTGTTTAAAGAAGGTGAGAGAGGGATAAAATATGCTTAGATTTGAAGCAACTCAGCGTCTTCCAAATTTTGATATTCAATTCTTTCACTTTGTTCTAATAAGGGAGGTAAAAATCTCAGCCTTCGGAGGCCAGACAATGCTGTTTGCTCAGTGGGCCCATGATTAAATGTCTTCTCACATAGAAAGATACCAAAAACAAAACAGCTGACAGACGAGAGCTGAACATTTCTCACTGATGTGCGGCATGACTCTCATTCCCTTTGGAAGTAAAAGTGACAAACTAGCGTGTGACGTTGGAGTCAATAAGTAGTCAGCTCCAGTGAGAAAATCCTGACAGCTCTGCCTTTAGGCTCTGAGCTTGAGGAATTATCGGGGCCAACCTAGAAGACACTTCTTACAGGGCCCCTAGAACAGAGTTTGTAAAGGTTGTACCTCAGGATGTAGCAGGATGTTGCATGGAGCTTCATAAAGGCAAAGACTCAGTAAGACAGATCCAAGGAGGGTTCTGTTTGATTCTCTCCTCAAAGCTGGAGCTCAGTGATGCTAACAATGATGGGAAACGATGATAGTCCCAGCTGAACATCACTCAGGGCATTTTATTCTCTCCTCTTGGTTATAGACTATGGTGATGCTCTCTCTTTCCAACATTGACTTGCTCAGTTTTGAATTCTCTGCCTATTTTCACCTTTAGATTTCTTTCCACCTTGACCCCAGAACTAGGAAAAGAGAGAGAACAGAAAACAACTCTGTTTCGTTGAATTCTGGGGGATTGTGCACCCTAAGCCAATTATGGAGAAGAGTCTGATAGTTAGGAGAGGGACACACCAGCTTGTTTCTTCTGTACCCTCAGTCCATCCTTGACCACTCTCTCAGAAGTCCACTTTTGTTTCCCAAACATAACCCTATTCTTTAGGAAGATCACAAAAGTGTGGTCTTTCCCTCCTTCCCATTGGTTTAGAGGTCAGGAAAAGTAGAATTGAACAGAAACAGGGACTGGTCCTGAAGTCTGAAATTCCACCCCTCTGTAGCCATTCTCCCAGTTTTAAAAGGTTGCTAACTAAGTGTTGACCTGTCCTTCCTATAATGGCGTAAGGGCTTATTCTGCCATAACTTTTGGACTGCCGCCAGGGTTGGGGATTTAAAACAAAGTAAAGATGCCATTTCCATTCCTTTTTTTTAGAGAGAGAATAATAAGTTGTGGGTATCTTCAATACGTAGTGTGTGAAATATGATTTAGCTTACTCCATTGTGAAGAAACTTCAACATCTATTTTTCTTTGGTAATTAATGGAAGATAACATGAGATTGTGTGAAGGTTATCCACCATCTAGTATTTAATGATTGCCTTTGAGATTGCTAACTGAACTGATTAATTAAACACTGCTGGAGCAGTATTGCCATTAACTGTTGCCTGCCTGGAACATTGCTTAACTCACCAGAATCAGACAGAAAGACCTACAAGTCATAAGTAGGTATAAAACTAGTGGCATCATATTCTTTTTGAGTTAAATTTATCCAACATTTCAATGGCATAACAGAAAAGATATATGCTTTCAACTGAGATAAAAGCTAGTACACTCCAGCAGCAACTTTGGCATTTGTGATTCTTAGGCTTAGCAAGGACTATGATCTCTAGGACTTTGCAGTGGGACGAAGGCGAAAGATGTAAGTGAGGGAGCCATGGATGATTTCATCCCTGGTCAGAGAGATCACCCTTCTTGGGAAAGAAGGGCATGATTAGGCCTCATATTGAAGGAAAAATCAGGATCTGTGGCAAATCTAATGATAATATGTACTTATGTCATATTTTTATGCAAAAGTCAAGACAATCAATGAAAAACGATCAAGTCATATCACCTTGGCCGTTTGCTAACATTGCCACAACCCCCACTGGAATACTGGTCACGACTAGAGCTTAATGACCTTCTGCTTATCCCATCCATCATTTAAACTCATCATTATGATATCATATAATTTGGCTGTTTCTTTCACCTGTCCCCACCCCCCACAAAATTAGGTAGCCCTTCTTGAGAAAACTCTGTTAGTGCTGAAAGGCTTCTTGTAAAGATTTCAGTATTATGGGGTAAAATGAATTGCTGCACAGTCCTGTGTCATAGACATTCAAATATTCAAAGTTGTACACAGTGACCAGGTCTTATGAAAATTCCCCTGATTTGTTTTGCAAAACTAACCTGAGCCTTCCTGAGGAACTGACTGGTATGGTTATTGGAGGGACTAAAATGACATTAGTTTGGGAGGCTCCTGGGTATTTCCTTCCAGAGATATTATCTGGCCCCACCCACACACTTCCTGTCCTGGTTCCAGTCCTGGATACTGACTGTATCTTGTAAAGGTGAGGGAGTTAGTAGACGAGAGCCTGCATTTAAGTTTGCACAACGCCACTCTCCTTACCAGCTTTCCCTCCAGACTTTAACAGGATGCAACTTCCTTCCAGAGCAGAACTGTTGTGCTGGCTGAAGTATCTTGTCTTCCTTCTCATTCCTCATTATCAAAGCTCAGTGATGAAATGATGGAGAACTTGGGGAATTTTAATAATGGGAACTACCAACTATGAAAGTATTGATTCACGTGTCTTAAAGAAATTGAAATAGGCTTAATCCATTGCTTCTTTCTATTCTCCTCTGTAAAATGTCTTAGTCTGGCATAAGTGACATATTATAGACCAATGGTTCTCAAACTTTAGCATGCTGCATGTATCAAAATCACCTGGAGAACTTGTTTTTTGTTTTGCTTTTTAAATTTTTTTTTTTTAAGGATTGGCACCTGGGCTAACAACTGATGCCAATCTTTTTTTTTTTTTTCTGCTTTATCTCCCCAAACCCCCCCTGTACACAGTTGTATATCTTAGTTGCAGGTCCTTCTAGTTGTGGGATGTGGGACGCCGCCTCAACGTAGTCTGACAAGTGGTGCCATGTCTGCTCCCAGGATCCGAATCCTAGGCCACCACAGCGGAGCACGCGAACTTAACCACTTGGCCACAGAGCTGGCCCCCTGGAGAACTTGTTTAAACGCAGATTGCTGGGCCCCATCCCCAGAGGTCTGGGGCTGGCCTCAAGGATTTGCATTTCTGACAGGCTTCCAAGTGAAGCAGATGCTGCTGGTCCCAGGATCCCAGTTTGAGAATCTCAGTTGTAATAAAGGAGTCAGATACCTGTGAGATGGGGCTAGGGTGATGAACTCATCTTGGTTTGCCTGGGATTTTCCCAGTTTTGATGTTAAAATTCCCACATCCCAGGGACTTTTTCAGCTCAGAGCAAACCAGATCAGTAGGCAACCCTAGGTGAGGCCAAAAATATTTCTAGTTTGAATAGAAATTTTGTGGTTCTTAACATTCCCAAAAACCATTTTCAAGAATGGTGTATTGTGACTTTATATTTAGATGATCAAAGGGATTTTAAAATCACTAGGTTTAAGATACTCCACATATCTAGTATCCATATTTCTAAAATTATGGATGGTCTCACGGTATCCTGTAATAACAGTAATGAGCTCCTACTGAGGCCCTAAAGTTCTGTGTGGCACTGTTAGCACTTTGCATATATTATATCTAATTCCTACAACAGCTCAGCTTATTAGGAGTTATAGCCAATGCAGACGGAAAACTAAGCTTGCGGAGGTTATGGGTAACATAGCTGGTTACTCTGCAGCTGGGATTTGAGCTCAGCTCTCTCTGGCTCCAAAGCTTGTATTCTTTCCCCTACAATGACCTGAGTGGGTAATTGTTTTTCACAAGGTTTAACGTTTGCTATCACTTCATAGATACAGATGTTCAAGGCCAGTCCTATGGGGGCTGATTATTTGTACATTAAATCTGAAATTATAGTGCATGCCACCACGTAAACACTAGCGTCTCCTACAGGGACAGAGGATCTGCAGACAGGCTTTCCTTAATTAGGAAAAATTAGCAGAAGCAGGAAAACAGCTAATTATGCTTTTTAAAATAAAAAAGTTGTGTTCTCAAAAAGCAATTTCATTTTCATGTTAAATTATTTCGCATAGATAAGGCACAATACCATATGGAATAAAACTTACAGGAATACTCTTAAATATAATGGGATCTCTTTCTCACATTTCAATGATTTTCAGACATCACTTATTGCAAGAGACCACGTCTTTCTTTCCCTCTCCTAGGGCACTTTGATTCACCCCATGTACCTGCTGATCCCGTCAAGTCCCAGATCCTTATCCTGTCTCCGGGGCCTCCAGTAGCTGGGGGAGAATTCTCTCCACTGTTCCCCTCCTGTCGCTCCTGCTAGAAAGCTGCTGGGGTTTCATTTCTTTAGCTGTTCAGTCTTTACCCAGCTCTCGGGAAGCTTCAAAGCTTTTTTTTTCCCCCTCTTCTTTCATCTGTCTATTCAAGGCCAGACCACAGGGATAGAAAAAGGAAATCTGGTCAAAATATGTCTCTTTCCTCCTGGGCCTCTTGAACAATTAATAATTTCCTTCCGATCAGGAAAATTACCTTGTTGACTCACTAAACCCATTTGATGAATTCTCTCCCTGCTCCTCCTTTAACAACGGCCTACAGTAAGCCTCGAACCAGTTACTCTGTCAAATTTGTGACTCAAGAAGGGTGCTCTTTGTAGTTTTGTTGCTTTAAATATATTTGGGTTCATCAGAATGTTTTGGAGGACTTGTTTCTATTATTTCCTCGCACATGGTGTTCTCAGTTCTTAGCATCCTCTCATGTTTATGTGAGTAATATGGTCTATGCATGCTGGGAAAGACTTCATAGTCACCTTTTTTCTTTCCTGATTTCCGTTAAACAGAATTACTTGAACTATTTGGTTTTGTTTCTAACCATGAGAAAATAAAAGTTATGAAGGCAAAAATTCTCCAGGATCCCTGGCACCTGTGCTTCTAGTCCCATCAGTGGCAGAGAACACCCACAGCTCCCCCTTCCTAGTTGCCTGCCTGCTGGGCCCAAAGACACCTGCTCATAGAACAAGATCCAAAAGCAGATGGAAAACCTCCCTGACCGTGAAGAAGAGTCTAGGAGGTGTTACGATCACTCACATCTTCACCTCAAGCTTGTGGCCTTCCTGGCTCTGAGCCTGGATCTTCATCGGCCTCACTTTTGTGCCCTGGTGTTAAAGATGATCTGTGACTCTGGGCTTGGCCTGGGCAATCTTTGTCAATAGTTCAAGATGTGAACTGGTTACCACATAATTTTTATTTTACGCCAAATATTGGGAAAAGAGGAAGATGAAACTATGCACGCAGTTATGCCCAAAAATAAAGTACCCGTTGCTGAAACTTTCAAGGAATGAGAAAGTGGCTGGGAAGGAGAATGGTAGCAGGAGCAGCGGTCCCAATGACTTCAACAAACATAGCAAATTCCACTGTTCCAGGCTCAGCAAACAGCAACCACATTGTCTTTCTTTAGGCCAACATTTAAAAGTCAAATATCTTGAACCAGATGCCAAGCAAAGAGACAACATTTGTCTTATTTTTTTTTTTCATAATCAAATGAGAAGGATTATTAACAGAAAACAGATTAAGCATAAATGCCCAACATCACAAAAGATTTTTACTTAATTCATGTCTCAGAAACAAAGTAAAAATGTCTTAACAACATTTAGCATTTCAAATTAAGATGATTGTGGACACTGTAAGAAATCAACAATAAACAGGATTTTTAGGGGTTTTTTTTTAATGTAAAATGCCATTTGCTATTTGCTCATGAAATCAAATTGCCTCTTTTTGGCAAAGACAGGGGATAATATTTCAAACTCGGAACTGAACCAGATAAAAGCTTCTGGTGGTTTCTTCCTCTTTAGGGTGGAGACCGGCAGAGCCCCTGCCGGGCCTTGGGCCTTCCTTGGGTCATTTCCTGACCATGGCACAAGCACTGTGGAGGGAGGGGAATGGGGCCACTTTGACAGCTTTGTTTTAGAGCATCAAGGGCCCAGCCTTCCGTTTCAGTTTCTGGTTGACAAGTTCCAAGGAATATGATTGTCTAGCCAATAATCCATCTCGATATTGCCCCAAAGAGCTGTAATAGCAGACAGAAGTTAGTCAATCAGGTTTGCAACAAACACAAGTTCTCCCCAATACTTCTTTCTGAGCCGTAGCTCTTTCCAGAAACCAAGTAATTGCTACTGAGAAATTGTTGATTTCTAACCTGTGAGAAGCATGCTGAAATAGTATTTTGATGAAGATGCCAGTTTGGTGATGTTTGTTCAATCATTAACATATTACAATTTCTGGATTGAATAGCTGAAGCTTACGCAGAAAGTTTGGGAAGGAGAGTTAGAATTAGGCACACAGATTAGAGAATTTGACTAACTGATCTTTCAGTTTCCCAAACTGCATTCGGAAAGTTTAGAATTATTTGATCTGGCCTGCACTGAAGTTTGCATTTCACTATCTGGGAAGAAATGCTTTGCTAAGCGAGTTAATAGTGAAATAATATTATATAGTGGTTTTTAACCTACTAGAAAGAACAATAAGGTATAACTAGTTTCTTTTTTGTGCTTTATTTCTATAGAATTTAAATGCATGAAGGAGAATATAATGTTTTGTTTAATAGTGAAGATTTTATTTTATTTTTGCATAGTGATTCATGTAACTTTCTACCTGACAGCAAGAGGATGAAACAGTGCTTTTAGAAAGATAAACAGGACGTTTAGAAAGACTCAAAAGACTGCCAGAAGTTTTTGTTTCAACATTTCACTTCTCAGTCCAGCTTCTTTATTTCTAAGTTTTAAAGTTAATTTTTGTTATATTGACTCAGTATTGATATAATTATATTATGATTGTAGGCAATTTGATGGAAAAAAGCATCAAATCTGAGTAGGAATGACTTTATTGCCATACACTATGTTCTTAATTTGGTAGTGCTATATCAAGCCACTTTTTCTCTATATTAAAGACTTCTGTTTTTTACAGGCTAGTTGATATAATTTCCTTTTTGGGACCCAAAGGGCAAAACAGAATTGTTTCCCAGCTTAAGCAGCATGACCACTCATATTAAAGGCCCAAGGTGTTATGTTCTGTAAAGAGCCAGGTTAGATGGATCAAGAACCTGACAGTAGGTAGGAGCCAAGTCGCTCAACCACTGGACACCAAGAACCCACCAAGCCTTGAAGAAGTAACCCCAGCTGGTATCCACTCCTAGGACAATGGCCAGGACTTTCTTGTGTCTGACCCAGCCAAGAAAACACAAATAATGTTAAGCACAATATTAAGGAACAAATACTGGTTAGGCACAGAGCAACCGTATAATTTATTGTCCAAACTGGCGCACTTTTTTTTTTTGGCACCTGAGCTAACAGCTGTCACCAATTTTTTTTTTCTGCTTTTTCTCTCCAAATCCCCCCAGTACATAGTTTTATGTTTTAGCTGTGGGTCCTTCTAGTTGTGGCATGTGGGACGCTACCTCAGCATGGCCTGATGAACGGTGCCAAGTGCGCGCCCAGGATCCAAACCAGTGAAACCCTGGGCCACCGAAGCGGAGCGTGTGAACTTAACCACTCGGCCAAAGGGCCAGTCCCCAAACTGGCACACTTTTGAGGGTGAAAGATGCTATTAATAATTATGCCAAGATAAAAGGTGTAAACCAAACCTGTTCCAGGAAAAATAGGACTTAACAGTCACTCAGAAGCCGTATAAAGCTATGCAGTTTTCAGATCACAAAAACTTAGAGCAGAGGGAATCCTCGACCGGCGTTTTCATTTTACAGGTGGAGTAGCAAAGGTGTCGGGCTGTGAAGAGGACTTTCTCAAAGCCTGAAAGCAGGCTGCTGGCAGAATTAGGATGAGAACTAGAACTTCCTGCTCCCAGCTCAGTGTTTTCTTAGCGTACCACATGTTTGCATAGGGTTTTGTTTTCTTCAAAGTGTGGTCACACTTCATGTAGTCCCTCGTTTCCCCAGGCCATACCACTGGGGAATATAAACTAAGGTCATAGCAACAATAAAAAATAGTATTTTCCTGGTTCTTTCCTCACCTGTGATTTCAGAAATTCCAGTTCTACTTGAAATTCCCATTAAACAATTCCCAGGAGTCTCCTGGGGTCAGCTCATGATTGTTCATGGATAAAATCCCCCCTCCATTGGATGTAATCCGCATTTTCCTCGACCTCCACCCTCACGCCAGGGCAACATCACCACCACCGGCTGGAGGCCTACAGCTAGAGCTGCTCCTGCTTCCTTGCCAGGATTATAGCTTTGAACACAATATTCAACCACCGTAGGCCTAAATTTTTGTAAAATGTGGCCTTTATAGAATTACTGTCTGGAACTATGACTATTAAGTGAAATATGTACAGTCAATTCTCATCATTCATGGTAGTTAAGTTCTATAGTCACCGTGAACGCTGAATTAGCAACTACTGGACCACGGCTCCCAGGGGAAGGACAGAGTTAGGTTCCTCAGAAGCTCTGGTCACATTTTTGTCAACTGATAATACATAACATTGTTTTATATGTGTTTCTGTTTAAATACACCTTATTTAAGAAACGATATCAATTAATTAACATTAAACTCATGGCCAACAGCACTATAACTCACGCCGGGACAAAACTTATCTAACACACACGTTTTTTCCCTAAGGCAGATCGCAGCCTTCTTGTACTTAAAAACACTAGACAGCGTTTCAGCATTACCCTTGGGGGCTGTCTCAAACAACAAAATCACCAACAAAAGGCACAAAAATGTGAAAAACATGGCAGTCCATAGTAGACCACAAAAGGGACACTTGTTTACAGTATGAGAGCTGAAACAAGAAGACAGTGTCACCCTGTTTGACCTCAGCTGGGAACACACACACACGTCAGGGGACTTGAATTTTGCTCCGCTCTGACTTGTCCGTGAAGGACCACAAAAGCTCTGGGAGTATTGATTTTGGAGTGACAAATAAATTTTAGCAAGTAGGTGAATATGGAAGCCACAAATTATGAGGATCAACTGTCTATAAGGAGCTTAGCAAGTACATGACACGGAATCCCCGATAAGTGTTAACCACTGTTGTTCTTGTGTCTCTATTGTTAAGAAAATACCCCTGTCAAGGCCTAAGACACAGAGAGGCCACCCCCGACAACTGCTAGAGACCCCAGTACTACCTACTGCTGATGCCAACCACAGGACATATTTTCTTCTCCAAGACAAACAGTAGGCTAGTCTAGCCCTCAAGCCTTATATCCCAGACAGGAGAAGTGTACTTTTTCCCAGGTGGCTCTAATAATGTCCACCAGGTAACAGATTCCTAGTAAGCCCACTTCCCAGGTTCTCTGGGGTCAAACACTGCTGAACTCTAGGTGAATATCATGTGGCTCTAACTCAGACACTCTTTCTCCCCCGGGGCCCCACTTCCCTGCATTTTACCCTCACAAGGTGTTTCTGTATTACATAGGCAAATGCATGGCACACCAGAATGAATTAATGACCCATCATCAAACAAATTCCACACACGCTTGAGGGCTTCCCAGTTTCTCATACAAAAGTCACGCTCAGATTTTCCACTCCCTTCCTTTTATTTGTTTTTTCTTTTGTTTTGTTTCTCAAGTTCCTCCTTTAGCTCTCTCTGAGGCCTTGTATATTCTCCTATTCTTGGAGCATGTTCCAAGAAATGGATTTAACTCCTCCTTTGGCTTTTGGCTGCCCTTAGGGTTTTCTCTTTCTTTATCCTCTTTGACTCCTTGATTTCTGGCTTATTCACTGTCTCAAATTCCAATTACTCCCTCCTCCAGCAGACCCTCTTCCTGCAGATCTTTCTATAATTGAGCTTGTTGTTCTCCTCTGGCTGTCTTTACTTCCGAGAATGGCTTCCTCCCTACGCCCTTCCTCCCCTGTGGCCCATGGACAGAGTTGTTTTCTCTGGGGCAAGCCCAGACTGTCGCCTTTCCTCAGCAGGGGGTGTCTTCTCCCTGCTGTCTTCTTCCTGTGCTTTTTGTTGAGCCTGAACTGCGTTCTCCGTTTCCTCCTTCCTCTTCCTCTCTTATCTCAGTCTGAAATCCATCACCCTTGACTCCTGTGATTTGTAGGTTTGGATTTTGCAAAAAAATTGGATTGTCTTAAAATAGGTTGTCCTTGAACACTCTGTGTACCTCCCTTATCGAACAGCTCATTATTCCATGGATTTGGAAATGCTGCAGGTTATAGCCCGCCCTCTGAGATGCAACTCCACACAGGCCAGACCATTGCGATTGCTAACCAAGCGTGTGCCTTAGATTTGTCTTCCAATGCCAGCATCAGAGAGAGCTGATACAGTTAGTTACAGTCCTGCAGTTTTAAATATTATGCCCAAACATGAATTTTCTTTGTGAGTTAGCGCTATGATCCTTGCTGTTTCCACTTCCTCTGGCCGGGCCCTCTTATCCAGCCCCCAGGTACTCTCCCACAAGGACTTCCTAAAACATCAACTCAATGACCTTGCCCATTCTCCTTGCCTTCTCAGCACTGTCCTATGCTGTTCATTATGTCCTTCAACAAATAGCCATCGAGTGTTTCCTCTGTACTGAGCACTGCTCTAGGCACTTAGAACAGGTTAATAAAACAAAGATCCCTGTCCTTATGAAGGTTATATTTGATTAGACTGTGGGGATAGACATCAGACAACATCAACAACAAATTATTATTATGTAGACAAATTAGGAAGTAAATTATCTGACGTATTAAACAGTCCTAAAGAAAAAACGAGAAATAGAGCAGGATCAGGGAGTTAGGGAGGGCCAGGTAGTGTAAGGTTTCGGTGTTCAAGGGTAGTCAGGTATATATCACTGACAAGGTGACAATGAAGCAGAGACTTGAAGGAGATGAGGGAGGAAGCCACGTCGAGTCTGAGGGAGGGTGTTCCAGGCAGAGAGGGTAGCCAGTGATACGACCCCGAGATGGGGCACAACTACGTGTTCAGGGTACAGCAAGGAGGACGGTGCACTGAAAAGGGGAGATTCGACGGAAGGCTTGTAGGAGATGAAGTCTGAGAGCTGACAGAGCTCAGGCCATCTCAGGCCTTGTAAGCCACGTTGGTCACATTCCCCCTTGGCCTCCATCAATGTGCTGTGCCGCTTCCCTCTTTAGTTTCTTCCTGTGCTTCCTCCTCCAGAGGACTTGTCCTCAGCTGATCCCCTCAGAGCTGGGTTCTCCACACGCTCTTTTCTCATCCTCCTCTGCTCCCTAGCCATCTTTCCCTTTTTGATCACATCTACTTCCTTGGCTTCTATAATATGACTAATTCCCAAAACTTTCTCCAAGTTACACCTACCTCCAAGGTACTGTTTCTAACTTGGTGTCTTACCAACATCTCATACTCAGTATGTAATAAATCAGCTTTCTCTCAAGCTAGTAATTCCTAGGTCTTTCCTATTTCCATTAATGAAAACTCTATTTCCTTGGGCATTTGTGTTTAAAATCTCATAATTACATCCTCCTCCTTATCTAAGTAGTGTCTAAGTGCTCTTAAATCTATCTCCAAAAAAGGAAACTTCACGTGGGGATCTTATATCCAAGAGAAACATAATTTTAACTAGAATTTGTCAAGTGCCTTTAGAGCTTTATAATATTGTCAGATATGCCTACTAGAGCTCTGATTACCAATAATATTTTCGTGATGAGTCTAACAAATCAGTAACTAATTTTGTTTTATCCTTAGGATCATTAGAAAGTTTATAACAAAGGGCAACTCCAAGATGTCAACTAGAAAAGGTAGCCATGGTTTTGTAAAAAATTGACAGAATAATAGGATGTGGATTATAAGCTCTTCTTTTGATGCCAGAACATTCCGATTCTGCTCTTTGCTAGCTCTTCCCTCACATTTTTTTTAATCCTTACTTAAGCTGCTTTTCAGCTTCCCCTTGGCTCTATAATTCAGCTTTTTATCAGAGATCCATTCAGAAATGAATTCAAGGACTGAGTGAAATCCCTGGAAGTAACCTATCCACCCTCCAACCTGGTGATATAGATTGCACGGCTTACATGCCTAGGTAACTCACCACCGGTTTCCATTGCCACCGTTCAATTTTTAAATGAGAAACCCATCAGTTTTCCCATCTCCACCTTGAACCATAGGATACAAACTGCCTTACCTGCTTTTTTCCAGGCACTGTTATTTTCCACGGCACTTCTTTTGCAACAACCAAATGAAAGGTTACCCTCTGCCCTGCCTGTCTCTTCTTTTCTCTCCCTCCCTCCTTCCTCCGCTTCTCCCTCTCTCCTGAGAAGCCATCACACGGCCCGCCTTTAGACAGATGGAGAAAGAAGCAGGTGAAGCACAGCGGCTCCCTCTTGACAAGTGAGTGCCATGTCTCCCTCTAGGGGCACGCACTTCCTAGAGCACATATTAAATTCTCAATAATTTCTATCTGCATCACTGTCCACTCACCTTCCTTTGAGGAGGAGGGGCCATCTCCAGGGAGGGGCTGTGCTCTCTGCATGCTGCACAAGCTCTGGCTCAGTTGGCAAAGATTCAGAAGCGGCATTGGAACAAGATGGCGTCAGCAGCAGGGGCTTCGTGCTGGATCTGGAGAGGGCAGATAGGGCAAGAGTGGCCGTGAGCCCTGTCAGACAAGCAGATTGGCTCACGGCAGAGGCTAGCCCCTCAGCAGACACGACTAAGGGGTTTCTACAGGTCTTAACTTTGGGGTTTAGGAGCTGGAGGAGTCTAATGATAGTTCTAAGACCTAATGGAGAAAGGAAAAGGGTGAGAGGAGAGAAGAGAACAAAGTTTGGACAGAAATAAGGTGAGAGGGATTTGCTCCCTTCCTATGGAAGCCCTGGCCACCACACACAGGACCTCTGGACATCACAAAGGAACTGTATGGCTCCCTGGGCTGTCTAACCTGGGTCTAACAGTGAGACCAGGAGCCAGTGTTGTTATTGACATTACTGACGCATCCTTGACGTACTTAGGCCCACCGCACTCTTCATCTGTCCGCAAGAGGAGTCCAGTTTATTTGGAATGGGGTCTATAGGGTGGCAACTCCTGGCAAAATTTTTTTAGGTGCTCTGCTTCTGAATTCTAGTGTCTCCAACTGGCTGTGTCTGCTTTGCATCCGCTTTTTATGTGCTCCTGTCACACTATGTTTGAGGCCTAAGGTGCTCAGTAAGGTTGTTGTGAATTCCCAGCTTGGGTCATTCTCTTGAAGCCTCAGGGTCTGAACCTAACTCATCACACATCAGTGCCACTCGGCTTCTACTCTAGTAGGTTTGACAGTTTGATGTTCACTTCCTGTGCTGTCCCCATGGAATTGGTAATTGGGTTCTGAACAGGTATCATTGTTTTGAAATCCTTGTAGAAAACTGACTTGCATGATTTTCTCCAGGCTCCATTCTCTGCTCTCGTAAATAGGAGGTGCCCAAGACACTAACAGCCAGGAAGGGAGGGTGAACAGATAGTATGTATAATGATAACACACTAACAGATAGTCAGTATAATGGGATCTGGTAATTGGCTGTGAGGTGGGAAAACGTCCTGGGGAAGAGAAGATCATACATAAAACAGAAACTCATCCAAATTCTATGGGTCTAATTTGATAGTAGGCAAAAACTTTGATAATGTGTAGCTTAAATATCCTTCATTGGCCTGATATATAGCGATACTGATTGAAATTAGGAAAAGCAGTTTGACCAATCTGATTTAGCCAAGACGAATGAATAAATTCAATGAAAAAATATTCAACTCCAATGAACAACAAGTGTATGTTTCATTGTAAACTTTATTAAAAACATTATCTGTTCAATTTAGTCAATATATTTAAATTCATTATGTATATGAGCATTTCTGGCAAGATACATTTTGTTCTTTGTTTCATCATCTCTGCTAAGGAAGATCCTGGATTGTTTAGCTTGAGTCATTCATCATTGACTAGTTAGCCTTTTGACTGCTCCCTTCTCATGAAAAAGGAGAGTGATGGGAAGAGTACACAGGGAGAAGTTTCTGGAAGTGTTGTAAAACTTTGACGTGACTTCCTGAACCACCCTCTTGTTCCTCGGTGACCAGGACTGGAGAGTCAAGGGCGCAGATGTGCTTAGGAGGCCAACAGTGCCAAGTGCCCCCAGGGCCTTGGAGGTGGAAGTGTGGGTGGACCCAACTCCCACAGAGCAGAGTCTGAGCTCACTGCCCAGCTGGTTGCAATAAAACCTTCTTTCACATAAAAGAAAAACATTTTAAAACAGCCCTCCTATGTACAGTATTATCCCAGGCAAGCATAGGAAATCAAGCCTGAATCACTCATTTAAATCCAAAGTGCTATTTTTAGTTGACAGTGTCAGCTGTTATTTGATACTCTGTCCTTCTGTCTGGGCTTCTTGGCCAGAGTTCCAGTCGTTTGCTGATCATTAATGGAGTGGGTAAGACCTGAATTATCCACAAGTTTCGGTTTGAGGCTGTGAACTGGTGGTATAGAGGTCTTGCCCTTTCTCTGACAAATGATCAAAGTTCTGTAGCAAAGAAGCTGTAACCAAACATGGCTCCCACCCACATCTTTCTCATCTACGCCCTTCTAGAAATAGGCAGGGTTTTATCAAAGATCTTTCTTATTTGATGCAACTATATAAGTGTAATTTGGAAAAGGTAGCATTTTGAAAACCAAGATATTATTTAAAGGGACTTTTGTTAAAAAATATAAAGCTGGATTTCCCCGAGTGATGTGTTTACATTCATGGATCACCCAGGCTTTCTGTGGCCCAGTCTTCTTATGCATTCCCAGAAATTTGGCAAAATCTTCTGAGAGGAACCCTCTGGAAATATCTGCTTCTGTTTTTAGCCTCTCATTTGTCTTCGGGCTATTCAGCAACATCCTAGAACTGGGGACCCAGGGAATGACCAGGAAGGGGTCAGGCATCCCGTATTCTCATAGGAGGGTCTGGATTCAGGACCCCCTGGGGTACTAGGGAGGAGGTGAGCCTTTCAGGCTCTCTCCCTGAGGTTAGGTTTATTATCCTAGGCTGGCCGCCCTTTGTGCATCCACCGTGCCTGTTTGTTTATTTGGTGGATAAAGCCTTCTTCTTGTTGGTTCTCATGTTTCTAGATCCCAGCATAACGTGCCTGCTGACTGCCAGGAAGTGTTTTTCACCCCAGGCTGACAGTCAGGGCAGTAACCACAGTCTGGGAAGCAGAGAAATCCAACTGCAAGTCTGAAGCAATTTAATTTATCTTAATAAGTTTTCGCAACAAGTGGAAAATGTGGAGGCCAGTTCTCCATTACTTAGTAAATTTAAAGTAGGGACAAAAACAATCAAATCCAGTTTTTACCCAAATGTGTCAGATGATTCTTTCATGTTTTCCATTTTATTCTGTTGTTTAAATGTCTCCCACCAAATGCAAATGCTTATGGTCTCTCAGTGCTTCATTATCATCAAACGTTTGAGAGACCAGGAATGCAATTTGGCAATATGTGTCAAAAGCATGTCAGAAAAACATGCATATCTTTGTGCAAGTGATTCCATTCCTTGAAATTGTTTGAAATTTATCCTCTGGAAATAAACAATTACTGTACACAAAAATGTGGATAACTGAACAGTCATCTTGAAACAGACCAAATTTCCAAGAAGAGATTTAAGATAAGTAATGGTTAATCCATGTTACAGAATACTATGCAACCATTTAAAAGCTATATCTCTGAGGAGTAGTAATGGCTTAGGAAATACTCCATAGCACAAAAAGGAAAGAAAGAGTGTAGAGAGAGAGAGAGAGCGAGGCAAAGACAGAGGGTTGGGGGAAGGGGCAAGACTGGAAGATGGGAGAATTGAGAACAGGTGTGAATAGCAGTACTTTCGATATGTGGGATCACAGGGCAGGGCCGAGGTGTTGGCTCCCTCCTGCAATGTTGGGATGAGCACGTACAAACTCTTCTGAGGACTTGCCCACTTGCTCAGTTGGTTGGCGTTGGTGAGCTATTAGAGAGAATTTGAGAGTCCTGAGAAGCAGGTGGGTGAGATTATGAGCAAATGGAAACCACATGCCCTCTGCTCAGACCAGGTAAACTTCTCTCTACTTACCAGCTGCCTTACAGGGCATTCTTAACATGCTTGGTCGCACTCTCTTTAATTAAAAAATAGTGGAGATTCCCTCATCTCTACTCTTCCTTATAACCATTCCTACACAAGAGGGCTATAGCCCTCTGCCTCTTCTTCCCTTCCCAGGCACACATCCAGAGGGAATTGAATCAAAATGTCAATTTATAATCTATTCACTCTTCAGCCCATTGAAATCAGGCCCTGTCTCCCACCACATCATTGAGCTGCTGTGGCAAAGGTCACCACAAGGCATCTGAATTGCTGAATCCAATAGACTCCTTCATGTTCTCGTCTACTGGGACCCAACATAGCATCTAACATCCCTTGTTGAAATTTTCTCTAAAACTCTTCAAATGCATCATTCTCACCCAATTCTACTTTGTTCACTTGCACCATTCCTTTTTTATCTCTTTTACTGGCACCTCCTATTAGATCTGGCCATTTCCACTGATCTTCTGAAGAAAGTCTCCTTATCTTTCAAGACTTGGTTCCAAGTTCCACATGACTGTGAATTCTTTATTTGCCCACTCAGGTTACCCACCTGCCTCTCCACTGGTGGATTTAGGTGGAAGTTAATAAAACTTAAGTATTAGGGCACTGTATTTGCAAAGGCCCTAGACCTCATGTGTTCATGAGGTCATAGATCTTTGCAAAATTTGCGGATGTAATCTATTCTAATTGTAATGATTTAGGTCCGCCATCTCTTTCCGCTTTGACAGCCCCCACCCCACTTTGCACATGTCTCTACATGTTGGGTAGGTTGGAGCAACTAAGGACATTTTAGGGATCCAGTTCAGAGAGAGTTGAGTTAGAGAGACATTTATTTGGATTTAATCAGATGTATTTATGTGGTCTATAAATGCTTCCATGTATAGTTAAGTGGCACTAGCTTTCCTGGTGTAGGAATGGTTTCCAGGAATATTCCTCCTGCCCACAAGTGTTGACTCACCCTGTACCACGACAGTTAGGAGCAGGGAGGCCAGAGACTGCATCATAATAAGAACAGCCTGTCATGATGGGCACTGGGACCATGAGGACAGGTAGGTGAACCAAGGTTTGAGATGTACCGAACTTTCTTCCAATCTGTAAATATATAAAATTGTAAGTGAATGATCCAGCCTTTAATCACACCTAGTCAAAATGATCAATAATGAAAAACAAACTTCAATGAACTATGCTAGAGGAAAGACCAAATTACATTTCCATCTCTTATGAAAAATGATCATAAAAAATAATTGCCATGTGAAAAGGTGATCGAAGAGTATACAGTCAAAATATATAGGGAAAAATGCAATAGAAGTTTGTTACACAGTTAGTTAATAAGAACACTATGTCCTTTTTCTCCCTCTGGATTTTATGATACTTCTGGTATATGGCAGATTTTTAAAATTTGGAATTTGTTGGGATTTTTTTTCTCATTCTTAATAAAATTTCTCTTTTATATTTATATTTGTAATTCATTGTTATCTTTTCTTAAAGAGAACCCTTCAAATCACATAAACTTCAGGCTCTACAAGCCTGGATGCTCCCTGGCCTCCGCTACAGACCTGAGTAACGACCTCGGGTCTTCACCTTGTAGTTCCATTGCTTGGCCCAGGTCCAAATGCATAGTGCAGGCTCAACAGATGTGTTGAAAATATAGCATCCAAAAGTCTTATGATGTTACACTCAGGGTTTACTTTATCCTAATATAATCAGAGGGTGAGAATGAAGGGCATTAGGGCATCCTAGAAAACCAATCCCAATTCAGACAGATCACTTTCAGCTTTTGTGCACTCTTAACAAGTGGGAGACAAAGTAAAGGAGAAAGATGCAGGAACTCCTCTAATTACTGTAGGTGACTCAGAGTATAGAGTGCAGCAAAATGAAGAAGAAATTAAAGAATAGTGGAAAATATCAGCCTAGGACCCCCAGAAACACTGAGCTCCCCAAATTCCCCTTTTCTGCAGAGACTACCCAGCTGTTGGGAGCATAGACAGAGTTTAAAACTCATCTTCAAACATCAACTCCTTTACTTTGTTACTTTACTTTGTCTTGGAGGACTTGCTATTTCAGGTGATGAACTCTATCTAGCCAGAGGCCTAAATTGTAGGTATTCAGCCAGTGGCTGATTCTGTAGAGCACTCACCCAACTCTGGCTTTTTCCAATTTCAATCTCCCTCTTGGCCCTATCCTAGAAATACTCTTTTCTCTGGGACTACAGATACTCTTTCCTTAGTTTGAGTCTAATGTTGATATCGTTCTGTATCACTGGTACCTAATTTGCTCCATGTTCTGGGTTCTATGATCAGAACCCCATAACTTCACCTCACCCTTGACCTCCACCCTAGTTCAAGTTCTTTCTTTGATGACTAGTCTTTTTCCCTCTAGGTTTTCAGAACCACGGAGATGCAGTCCTTTTCTTTTACCCTTTGTAGGTGTTCATGTTGCGTCTTCATCATTGGGCTCTTAACCCAGCATCCTCTCTCCCTGGAGATGTTACAAGCAAATTTCCAGAAAATAATTCACATTTCTCTGACAAATAGCTCTTGTTTAATTCAGAGTATCCTCTGTCCTCCAGTTCTGTCAGTCAACTTCTAAATAAATATAAAACTGGTGTCTTCAATCTCATGTCTACAGGCTGCTCATCCACTCTACACCTCCTTACTACGAGAGAGAGAGAGAGAGAGCACACACTCAGGGTTCATAAATAAAGAGGAAGGCCTGGATAACCCAGGCAATAGAAGTAAATTTAAGACAATCAGGATAAACAAAGAAAGAGAAGGACTTGGAGAGACTAGCCATGAAGAAGACAGAACTATTATTCAACATTCTAGATAAAATTAAAAGAAAGCATTTGGAAAATAAAGTTGGGAGTGGTCTTCTGGAGAAAATTAAAAACTAAGTCTTAAAGCCTTGAAGCGTAGGAAAGATTTTTGGAACAAGAGGCAAAATAAAGAAAATATAGAATTTTATGTCCCAATGACAAGAGAAACATCCCTTTCTCTCTAAGAAGAATGACCAACTAAACTGAAGATGCAACTTCTGGGCCTTAAGGTCCATGCTGAACACAAGGCAAAGAAAACCCGGTCACCACGACAACAGGTGTTGTAGGCAGATTACATTTATAGCTTGTGAAAAAATAATGAAGTGCATAGCTCTTCTTTATGTGTTGCATTTTGAAATCTGATATTTAAAAGAATAATAGCATATTAAAATAGAAATGCATTAGCACAAGAAATATATAAGATTAAAAGAGGACACAATAAATTCATTTATACGAAAATTCTTCAGAAGTAGATTCAAAGTATATTCAAGTTTGAAGATACAGGGACAGCATATTTCAAAGGTAATGAGACTGTTTGCTTCTTGTTTTTGAATAAATTTGGTATGAATCCAAGAACTAGTTACTCATCATTATAGGTTTTTCAGAATTATTAATTAAAACTAGTTAACAATAGTATCAACCTGGATTTCTTTCTGGTTCCCTTGATAAATTGGCTCTGGGTGTTTCCTGAAAGAAACATAAGAAAGTTGTATTCCAGCTTTTCAGAGGGTCTGACATTCCTCCACCTTGTGCTTCACACAAGGAAGCAAACAGGTTTTTTTCTATTAATGTTGGTATACATTGATGTTCCAAGAATAGAACATCCCAGGGGAGTGTGAAACCATGAGCAGGAGCAGGTAGGAAATAAAAATCTGCATTATCTGAGCCTGGCCAAATTTGGGCGATGGCATTTTGCACATATTGAGCATACTCTCTATGTTTACAATAGAAAACTTTCTCTACTCAATGTCCGAAATAACATATATGTCTTTGACAAATGAAATGTTCCATTTGGGAAAACAAGAGTCTCCAGGATTTTCCTCCTCCTGGGTCATATAAATCTTGGAGTAGATAAAAACCGGTGACGATATCCACACTGCTCTTCACGTGCCTTCCCACCTCCCACTAGAACCACAGTCTTTCCAGGGACTGGATGCCATGTGCTAAGCACAGTGAGCAACACTGCTTTCTGTCAGTTCATGAGGAAGCCCCCAGAAGTAATCTTTGCAGTAGATAAATAGCAAGAAGAGTAAAACAAAAAGGTACATATCTTTCTGTTATATTCTGGGACCTGCTGGGTCCCCAAAAAGAATTCCCCAAATCCATTGTACATGGTAGATGAATACATATGAGACATGTTCAATTCTTCTGGTTGATACAAAGAAATACACCCATATTATCTCCCACCCCCATGTCCCATTGTTATGTCTGTGTGGCACTTCCAACTTTGGCATAATTCCCTGGCAGGGGAAACACAGATAGCAGATCGCTGAAATCTTTTCCCAGGAGGAGATCCTTACAAAAAGAGTTGTGTTTCCTGGGAATGCACTGAATAGTCCCACTGTTTTCTCAGGAAGATGTTTATGTGTTCACTTTCTGCCAAAACAACCACACCCCCAAATAACTCAAGCAAAGAGGTACCGTAAAGAGTTCACATTTGAATTGTTTTGGACAGTTGGACATTTTTCTGGCAAGAATTAAAGTGTTTCAAGCTAGGGGTTATTTCTCACACAAGAAGACGAGGCATCACTTGGCTGACAAGTGTTTCAGGGAACTCAGCTCCCACTTCTTTAGCTGAAGTGAAGGGTGTTCTAGCCATGAACCAAATTCCAGCCAAATGCTGTGATCAGGGCCACCTTGACCTATGAGGGTCAGTCAACACAGGTCCCAAGGGGAATTTATGTATCCTGGGAAATTATTTCATTGAAGAATTGGAGCCAGATTTATTGACTCAAAGGTAAATGTCTAATATTCTAAGAAATTGAACTAGTTCTGACAGTCTTACAAAACTAATGTTGTTACATTCAATGTATCAGAGAAGTTTCCTTTATGTGAGTAAGAATCAAGATTGAGATACTGTAGCATTTATAAACATGGTCATAAAGTTCTGTGACACTACTGCTTTAGAAAAACAAGTCTATGACTCCTCTCCATAAATCTGGGCTTTATGACTGCTTGACTAATAGAATTCCTAGGAAGAGACACTATGCTAGTTTTCATATCCCGTCCTTAAAGATACTGGGCTTTCACTTCCTGTCTCTTGGAATGCTCACACCTGAGACCCAACCTCCATTCTATTAGGAGGCCCAAGCAGCACATGAACCTTGTCAAGCTGCCCCAACTGACCCCCATGTGAGCAGATGAGTTGTCCCCTCTGAGGCCTGACAAAATTGCAGATTTATGATCAAAATGAATTATTGTTGTTTTAAGCCACTAAATTTTAGAGTGGATTATCATGCAGCAATATATAACTGATACAGTCAACTTCCCACAGGATATATTTAGGCAATCCAAGGATTAAAAGTGATTTCTCCTTAATTTAATATCAATTTTGAAAGGTAAGAAAGTAGATTCAGTTTAAGAGAAGTGGTATTTTCCAGCAACATAAATTTGATGTTGGTGTTTTATAATAAGCTCTGTTAAATCAACATCCTGCATGTTTAAAATTGAAAACAATAATATTAATAACAGAAACATAACATTATTGGCCAAATCGAATGATAACATTCCTAACATGGGTGTCTTGTTGTTACTTTTGACATTGTTGCCTTCAATTGCATGTCTCTCAGTGATGGACTATTTTATTGCTTTAAATTTTCTGCAACATTAGATTACATGGAGGTAATTGTGATTATATAACCATAAAGATGTTCAGCATGGGACAGAATACATCAACACAAAATCTTATGAAATTTAAAGTAAATGGGACACTACAGGACCTGATGAATTTGCTACAACGCATCTCAAGTGTTTACAATAAAGACATAGTCACTTATTTATCCATTCACTCAACAAACATATAAGGAGCTCCAACCATGAACCAAGCATCTGCTGGTGGCTGGACATAAAGATGAATGAGAAGACGTAGTGAATAACAATGGTTATCTTCTGAAAAAGAAAACCTTGTTCCTTTTTTATCTCAGTTGGGTTCAAACACCTTCCACGCTTGTCTGCAAAACATTCCTATCTGTACACCTGGGAAAACAGGGGCTTATGAACCACAATGGCAAATTAAATTCTGTCAGTTTGGATAAAGATGTTAAGCCCTTTTATTTTGAGTCAAGCAGACAAATCAATAGCTTGGATGGCTATGTTCTACACACCGCCCTGGCCATTGGGCTTGGTGTGGGGGTGAGCAGTGCCAATCAAAGTAAAGCTAATGAATTGGGTTCTCTGCTGAAGCAAAGGACACCTTTCACTACCCCAGATGTGAATGGGAAAGGATGTATCCCAGTTTGCCGGGATGTTAATCACAACATTTGGGGCAAGCCACAGAACTCTGCATTTTCAACAACCTCACCCAGAAAGTTTGCAAATCACAGTACCAGACAGAGAGCAAGACCCTATGCTCGTATCAGACATAATCCAGATTCTGGAGAAAATAAAGGTGTTTTAGTCAGGAATCATGGTATTTTCCAGTAAAGAAAGAAGATGGCAACTGAAAGTACATGGCTGGAGGCCAGTGAGGACGAACCCGTGGCTCACAGAGAAAAATGCCTTTCTCTTCCAGGCACTGAATAAACAGGGTGAGCCTCTGGAGAGCAGAGTGGAGGCTGCTAGTTGGATGGAGGCCACCCTGGACACAGCGGGACCTGCCTGACAGGGACTGGTTAAACACTGATCGGAAAAAGAGGACAGAAGGAGGAATAAGACATGGTTTCTGTCCTTCCATAGATGACGAACTTCCAACCCTGTGAGAGAAGCAGCCGGTGGTGTCTGACCACAGTCCCGTTGGGGCGACAGGAAGAAACCGCCTGCGCTGCTGCCCTGGGCTCAGAAAGTGCTCTGAGAATGTGGCCGTGGAACCCGATTCTGAAGGATGGGCAGACTTTTGTTCTTGGTTTTATTTTGTCGTATTTTGTTTTCATATTTTACTTTACTTTTGTATTTTACCATGTTCCAAAAAAGGATTTCAAGCAATTTTGAGTTGGGGTGCTCGCAGTTGACAAGTGCTTTGTGGGCAGAGAAGATAGGAGGAAGTAAGGCAAAAATAATGATAAACGAACACAACTGCAGCAGGGAGGAGAAACGAGTGGGGTCGGGTGTGGTGGTGAGACTGGTGGCAATGGTCCCATCAGGAGGTGATGCCACTCGTCCAGGTGAAAGGTGATGAGGGCCCAGACCAAGACAGCATCAGTGGACATGGAAAAGAGGGACCCATCTGGAGACATTTTGAAAAGCAAAATCCACAGGACTGGTCACAAATGCGGCAGGTTGAAGAAAAGGGAATAGTTGAGAATAACGAATAATGCTGAAGTTTCTAGTTTGGGTGCAGGCCAGATGAAAACATGAATAGCCAAGATGAAAAATACAGGAAAAGTGTCAAACAGAGAGACACCAGGGCAGGACGAAGCAGTCAGTTCAGAACCAGTCTGTTCAGAATTTTAAAAATACGGATTATGTAGGAGCAACATCTCCAAGACAGCTACCCATCAGAGCTGGAAGCTTAAGCTCCCACGTCCTCAAGGAGGGCCCCAAAAGAGGTGGATACAGACTGAAACACAAAAGCTTCAAAAATAAGATGAAAACAGGAGAGGAGGTCAATTTGCAACATCTGTAAGACCTAGAGACTGATTACAAGATACATCATTTAATCCTATGCTTCCTTGAGTTTACTGTTGCCATTGTTTGGTTTGGTTTGGTTTTGCCTCACAGAAGATGCTCTGAGAAATGATAGGGTGCCAACAGGCTAGAGGACAGCCATATCAGCCCTGCATTCTCAATACAAATGGGGCAGTGGAAGGAGAAAAGCCAGTGGGAAATAATGAACAGCACAACTAATTACTTACAGCCCACAAGTCAGCTGAAGGGCCATGGAAACTGATCCAACCTGCAAGATGTCTAGAGCTTTAACCAGTGAGAGAACTGTCCCCAACCAGTCCAGGCCTCTGTGGATTGCACAGGCCCAGCCCGCATCCCAAAATAAGGCACAGAAACAAATTGAGCCTGCTTCAGCTTTACCACTGAGCACATAAACTGCCTTAAAGAAAAACAGCAGGATTTTATACAAGAAACTTGGCAAGCCCATGGCGTTGACAATGTGCTGAGAGAGTCAGTTGCTGTTTGACCTCACTGAGACTCAACCTATTTAAGTTTCCAGCCCCTCTGAACCTTGATAACGAGCACATGTCACTAAGGCCTCCGATAATGGAAACCTTTTCTCTGCTATGTTCTCCAGCTGTCACTTGAACTTACTGGTAAAATTTCAGCAGACAATAGTGAGACTGTCAAGTCAAACAGTAACTCTTTTAGTGATTCCAGTGAGGTCTCTGGATTTACTTGGATGTCAGAAGGCCAAGCTTGGCAGAAAGGACACAGAGGAGGAATGGCAATGACTGGAGCAAAACATGTCATCAGAAAGAAATTTTCTTTTCTGGAAGAAAAGGCGTATCTATGAGTGAGTGACCTCCAACTAAATGTGTAATTAACTCCTGGATTAAATCTGTAAGATTCAATTACCGCACTACCTTTGTCAGTTGTACATCCAAGAATTCAAAGACTTGAATGCTTCCAAGGGTCTTGAATGTACAAGAAACAAGAAGAAATGCTGAAAATAGAATAATGGGAAATTATGAGGATGAGAAACACTTTAAGGGAAAAGGACACAACCCAGGTTTCCTGTGGTCACAGAGCACCAACTCCAGAAGAGAACATCAACCTTGAAAGAGAAATCAGGTTGGAAAGAGTTGGACGAAGCCCTGATCAAATGGGGTTTTATTCTCTCCCTCACCATCTCTGTCAACCCCAAGCTTTCACCTGTTGTTAGAGAAATAAGCAGGGGGGATCTTGAAGATATTTAATAAAATGGTGAGGTCTAAGCAATCAGAATAGATCTGGGTCAGAGTGTTGGAGCAGGTGCTGGAACCCTCCTGCCAGCCTGGATCCTGGGGAGATCCCAGAAATGGGGCCCCGGCAGCTGAGACCTGAGAGCATCTTCTTAACAAGCAAGACAGAGTTATTTCAATAGTTCCCAGACTGGCACATTGGCATCATACAAACTGGTTGACTATCTGGTCCATTAAAGGAACTCTCTGGAGCCCTGCTCTTATTCTCCTTGTTTCTTCTTCAGCAACTCAAGATCAGAGGCCATTAATGCAGCACCCTAAGCATCTTATTTCATATCATCCAAAATGTGGCTGTCTGTTTACTTGTCTGTCTCCCTCACTGTTGTAAAAACCTTGAGAGAAGAGCCTGGGTCTATTTTTCTCTGTGTTTTAGGCACCTAGTACTTTCCCTCTTCCTCAGGCGGGAGTGCTGGAGTCCCACAAGAGGTGGCATCTGAGAGGTGCTCATGTGGGATAAAATTCAGACATGCAGAGAAGGAGAGAACTGGCGTTGCAGGCTGTAGAAATGGAATAAACGAAGACAGGGAAGCGAGTGGTAAACCACTGTTGTGAAAAGAGGAAATCCTAAAATCTGGCTGTGTGAAGAAAGGGCGGCAGCAGGGACTAAGTCTGGAAAGATATTCTGAGCTCAAACTGTAAAGCAACATTAGTGACCAGCCAAGGAAACTGAACTTTATCTTGTAGACGATGGAGAGAAGTGGAAAAATCAGAACCCAGGCAAATCATCTGCAGGCGTGTGATGTATTCAGCGGGAGGAGTCTAAGCAGCCAGGCCAGTTCAAGGGTTCTTTTGATAGTCTGGGCAGAAGGCAGTGTCATAGCTTGATCTTGGCAGGTAATGAGAGTGGAAATGGAGAGGACAGTTTGGATGTGAAAGACCTTATGGAGTATAATTAAGAGCCTCTGGTAACTGATCAGAAGCACAAACTACGGGGAGTCTGAATCAAAGATGATGGCAGAGCCATGAGCCTTGATTCCAGGGAGAAGAGTGTCACCCTTAACAGCATGAGAAATTCAGAGAAGGCTCAGGTTGGGATCAGGTTGGGAGGGAGAAAGAAGGGCTGCAATAGGACATTTGAATCTGATGGACTGGGCAAAAAACCAAGGGGAAGTTTGCAACCGATGGTTGCAAATGTGGGATCAGAGCTTAGGAGAGACATCAGAGATGGAGATAGAGAGTTAGCTCAAACAGACTTCAATTTTACTGAGCATAAAAGGACAAAGCTTAGTAGCTGCTCCAGAGGCTTCCATCGGTGGATTGGGATCCTGGCTATGGCACTCACTTGCTCATTTCCTGAGGCTCTTTTGTCCTCTGTGTCTCTCAGAAAGGTGAGCAGCCACATGGAACAGTGTGGCTCCTGAGCCATATAACTGGGCTGGCATTGTGCAAAGCTGATGTGCAAGAGACCAGGCAAGAGGAGAGGAAGCCTTTATCCGGAGCGTTCCTCAATCTCCAAAGAATTATATTTTAAAAAGCTTTTTAACAGGGTATTTATAAATCAGTAGAAAAGGAGGGACTATTTTAGAGAACAAAAATTTTTGCATGAGTAAAATACATTAACCATGCTAGATTGTTCAGAGAAGTTTCAGTCTGACCAAGGAAACTCAGAATCTCTAAGAAACAAATCGTTTTCCTCCTCTAAGTGCACGAGACAACATTGATCCCAAACTCACACTGCCATTGTTATTAATAATAATGACACAAATCTCAGCTCATCAAATAGAATGGTCTGGCGTTCTGCTCTTACTGGGTTTACTTGTTAGGAACTTTGTTTATCTTTACTGAGGGTTAATACACTATTTCTTCTCTCCAAAAGGGATTTTTAATTTTTTAAAAATTTATTCTACGCTATTTCTGGATCAGACATTTTGAAAAACCAAGAGTTCCAACAGCCCCATCCCCATGTAAGAATGATTTTAAATTTGTAACTTGTATAAGAGCACACTCCCACAATTAACCATTTCATTTCACCAAAACAATCATACCACTTTCACTTGGATAATTTCCTTCTCTCCCAAATTTATTTACATTTCAAATAAAAAAAGTAAAATAAAGCAAAACGATCAAGTGTTCATGTTCTGGAGTCAGACCCCTTCTGTTTGCATCCCGGAGGTTTTTAAGAGTTTCCTGAAGCTGCTGTAACAAATTACCACAAATTGGGTGGCTTAAAATGACAGAGATGTACTGTCTCACAGTTCTGGATACTACAAGTCTGCAACCAAGGTGTCGGCAGAGCCATGCTCCCTCTGAAGGCTCTAGGGTAGAATCCTTGCTTGCCTATTCCTAGCTTCCAGTGGCCCCAGACATTTCTAGACTTATGGTAACATTATTGCAATCTCTGCCTCCATCTTCACTTATTCATCTTTTGTCTATTCATCTGTGTGTCCATTCTGTCTCTTATAAGGACACTTATATTGCATATAGGGCCCACCCCAATTCAAGATTACTCATCTCAGGATCCTTGACTTAATTACATCTGCAAAACCCTTTTCCAAATAAGGTCACATGCACAAGTACCAGATAAGACCTGGACATACTTTTGAAGGGGCAAAATTCAACCCACGATAGGCTCCACACACCAGCTGTGTGACCTTGGGCAACATATCTAACCTATCTATGCCTTTGTTTCCTGATCTGTAAAATGGAGTTGGTAATAGTACCCAATAATTATAGAAACAAATAATACATGCAGACCACTTAGCCCAGTGCTTGGAACGTAAATATCAGCTATTATTATTTGCTTGGCATAAAGGAAGAAACAAACGGCAAACCAAAAGACAAGATCAAGTTGTGACACTGCTCTTTACCATGCACTATACTTTACAATTCTGTATTATGTATTTTCCATCCTAAGTTGTATACAATGTTTATCTCATTTCAGCCTCACCAGATCTTTGTGGAATAGAAAGAGATTTTAAGTATCAGATTGTACCTCTTTGGAACTGAGTAAACTGAGGCACCATGTGGTTAAGTTATTTACAGTCATTGACAGGAAAGTGGCACCTAGAACTCTGGTGGTCTGACTGCAAATCCAGCGCTCTTTCTATTCCGGCAATGTAGCCAGGCAAGTTATTTTATGTTTTTATGACACACCATCCTTCTATATGCAACATTTCATCTGCACGTAAGGAAGGGATTATGATAGAGATCTTGATTTGAAATATATCTACAACGATTAAGATGGGAGAGAGATGAAAGAGTGAGATGAATTAGAAAAAAGAGAAAAGAAAATACCTTCATGAAGTGATTAAAAGGTAGACTTTACATAAAATGTCCTTTTCTTTCACATTTTGGATTTAATTCTTCGGTGTGTTTGTCTGAAACAGGTTACCAGGCAACCTCTTCAGGCAAATCGCCTCAGACGCGCTCCTCGGTCGACTGGCACGGGGATGGGCCAGAACCACAGCAGACGTCCACGGCGGAGCTGTTACTCACTGCTCCCCTTTCTAATCTTGCTCAGTGGCAGTTAGCAGAGATTCCAGCCCAACCTCTAACACTTCAGGGAACATGGGGGCAGAAACAGGGAAGTAGCAGGTGATAAAGAAGCAGTAGGAAGAAACCTTGAATTTCATCGTTTGCCAGCTGTGGCGAGGGCAAACCCACTCTATTTGGTTCAAAAGGTCTTCCTCGATGGGGAAAACATTAGGTATATTGAAGGGAAAGCACATGGAGGAGGGATTCTGGTGTTTTCTTCTGAATCACTCAGCCCCTGTGAGCTCTTGCTAGAAGCCCAAAGATTGCTTCATAGAAAAGAAAGAACAGGAAAAAAAAGGGTAAGGAGGGGGTGAGATAATGAGGTGGGGACACATTCTTATAAACTTTATGCTCAAAATATGGAGTGTGAATAATTATACAAGGAGATGAAATACGAGTAAATGTGGGTATTACAACCTCCTTTGGAAATTGGACTCATACTGTTTAAAGCCCTTTTAATAATCTTGTGGTTTATTCCATAATGTATTTTCCAAATTGCTCTAGAAAGCCTTGAGGCACATGTACAATGAAATCATTCAGGCAAGTTCTTTAAACAATTGATAATAGTGGTAAAATGAAAGCTGGCTGCATCTAACTCTAACTCACATTGAGATAATGCTCTGTGCTTCTACAGCATTTGCCTTGAAGTGACTGACCTGTGGGTAAGGATTAATTAAATCCCACAACTGGAATGAGGGGCAAAATTCCAGACAAGGACAATTAAACCCTGTTATAAAGCACCTTTTTAATTCAGGGGTTGGGTTACACCTGGGTCAGATTATGCCCCGGGTGTACCTGAGAATGTAGAGTGCATCCTTCACTCTGTAACCCCGGATGCTTATAACGCAAGACTGTCCTTTGTCCAGGATAATTGATTAAACGACTGACTCAAGAACATTTTGCTTTTCTTCCCTCCTCTATCTCATGCCGCCTCCCGGCTCCTAGCCTCCAGATGATGTCCATCTAATCCTACATTTAAAGCATTACAGCTTTTGACAGAATGGTACGATGATTTCCCTAACTCAACTGCTTCTCATTTCTCCAATCTGTCTTCAGTGAAAGAACTGAACGAAATGTCTCCATGTGCTGTGGAGCTGTTTCACCTCGGCGTCAGGAGACTGGTCTGTCTTTCTGCCTCCAGTCCTGGATTTTATTTAGTTATGTTATATTTCTGGAAACTGTATTTTTTTAAAGGTGTAATTCCTCTCTAATTGGAACTTGAAGTCCGCAGAGCATATGTCCTCCAGGAGCTGGACTGGGAGCCCAAAGCAGGAAATGGCCAAACATCCATCAGGTGGTAATGCTAGTGCATGGAATCACTGTTGTTCTCTATTACATTTGGGCAAGAACTTTAAAAGGAATATATAGTCCATTCGGGTAACTCTTTGCCTTTTTTTTCAGCCACTCTTCAAGACTTCATGTCTCATTTCCTCTCTGCCAAGTTACATCTGATCCGCCATCTTGTCCCTCAGTTAGACTCCATTAACATCATCCACCATGTGCAGAACTCGCTTCTGAGGGTTACAGCAGAATCAAAGACCTCCCTTGCCCACTGGGACAGATACAAAGTCTAGCCTAAATGGAAAGACATGACAGTGTGCAAATAAGAAACAGAAATCACGTCTATGGCTTATGATGGCTTCAAATAAGCTCTAGCTGAGCCAACCAAAGTGGAGAGATTTAGAGAGGGATTTTCTGAAAAGGCTTCAAGGATGCCAGAGGTTTAGGACATGTTGTAAGTGTTAAAATTTAAAGGAATGAAAAGACCAGCTCAGTGAGAAAACGGTATGCTGGGAGCAGGGAAAAATCTTCAGAATGATGCAAACACACGGAAGTGGGCTCCTGTGAGCATGCCAAAATGTGCATGGCTGGAGAAGATGAAAGTCCAAACAGGTAGGCTTTTCCAACAGCCACTTGAGAGCGTTGCTGAGCTGGTATATCCCTGAAAGACTCATCGCTCTTCTGTTGTGCTACATTTAGAGCAGCATATCATAGATTCTCAAATGCCTCTCGTGACTCAAATGATAAATGGGTAATATTTCCGCGCAGCTAACCTCTGAAGAATGATGAGTACTAATCGTCATAGTGCTCCTCTACTTCTTAAAGGAAACACAGAAGAGACTTCGTCTCCATGGAGTTTGTAAGTAAGCAAAGAGCTCCTACAGAGACGATTCCTGAAGGCGCCTACCTTCAACAAGGGCATAGCAGGTCAGAAAAGATCCGCACTATAGCATCCAAAGGTTAGACATGAGAAGAACACTGCATGCGGTTACCAAACTTGAATTCATGTCTCTGGGAATGAAGACTCCGTTCAGCCTTGGCACTACTGGTTCTGCAGCCAGAGCACAAATCCACTGCTGAGGGTGAACCCACAGTCAAATGCACAGTGACAACCCTTCTTTATCATTCACTCTTCAAAGAAGTCTCTTCCATATACCACATCGCCAAATCCTGAGTGGAACTGAGAATTTCTTCTCCTTTAACCACTGCCTTCTTCACCACTACTCCTGCTGTTACGGATTTCCTAGCTGGTGGAGCAGAGAGCCCCAGGATCCCAGGGAGCCTCCCTTCTCAGGGTTCTGGAGCGCTGAACTTACCTCTAAACCACATCGTTATCAGTGGTGCAAGGAGATCAGGGGCTTCGCAGGAGGGCTTTGCCTCAGATGCCCTTGCTCATTCTCTAAGGCATGAGAAAAATGCCTGCTGGTTTTCATCCACTGTTAGAGTATGTTCTCCTGGCTCATGTTCACCCAAACTAAAAGCAATAGAGTAGAGGCACCATAAACAAGTTAATCCATTTTCATCCACTTTCTCACCGACTCAGCAGACACTGCTGAGTCCCTGCTCTGCACAGGACATGGAGCTGGGTTTTATTGGGGGTGGGGAGTGGAGGCGGGGGTCTCCAGGAATGTGGGCCAGGAGGGCACTCCAAGGCTTGCCATGTGCATGGGCCAGGCAGCTCCTCGGCCACCAGCCCTGGTGAGGGAGTTCACTGGTTCAAGCCTGTGTGGAAAATGGGAGAGCCCAGTGTCCTTGGGGCCAAAACTAAAGGATGAAGGGACCGGGCAGGGAGCTTGGAGAAATCAGTTATCAACCACTTATTATATATCACTTCCCAAACATGCGCCCTCCTCTCCCAACTTCAGACGCAGCTTCCTCCAGGTGACAGTCTTCCACCAGACCACCATAAGCCGAGTCCTCACTGGGCAGCCCGCTGCCCCCAGCCTCACGTAGGCAGCGACCCTGCCTACTCAGACATTAGCTGGAACTGTTGAGTAAAGGGACAAAAGAGATGAGAACACTTGTTCTTTGTTAGAGAATCTGAAATAAACAAAAAGGAGAAATCAGAAAAGTAGAAAAGCAGAAAAACGATTGAGTTCATTTGTTCTGCCTTTTTTTTCCGAAAAGAAGGACGCACCGGTGTCTCCATTTTCTAAAGACAAGAAATTGAAACTGAGTGAATAAGTGATATGCCTTCTAAGGAGGGTGCCAAACAAGAACAGAACCCAGATCTCCTCCTTCAAAATTTTGATTTGCGTGAATTCTTCATCAACACCTTGAGAAAAAGGGTCTATTTCCCTTCTGAACCCCCAGAATATGGTATGTTTTAGGGGCCGGCCCCATGGCTGAGTGGTTAAGTTCGCGCACTCCACTTTGGTGGCCGAGGGTTTCAATGGTTCGGATTCTGGGCGTGGACATGGCACCCCTCGTCAGGCCACATGCCACAACTAGAAGGACCTACAACTAAAATATCCAACTATGTACCAGGGGGACTTGGGGAGAAAAAGCAGAAAAGTAAAAAAGAAGAAGATTGGCAACAGTTGTCAGCTCAGGTGCCAATCTTCAAAACAAAAGATGTTTTAACTCTGATTTCTGCATAGCCTCTGGTTCTAAGTGAGAATGGCCACTGGAGTTTAGAGACCAGAAAGTAAAAGAAATCTCAAGGGTTCCCTCAGGGTTATAAAAGTTACCTGTGTGAAAAAAAAACCGCCACTAACTCTCTCCCCTTTGTCTCCATTCTCTCTCTCATACACACAGATTCTCCATATTGGCAGTGTTAGTCCATCTTCTAGGGAGACAGAAATGAGTAAATCTAACAGAATTCATCTTTAGGGGAAAACAGATGGTTATATAATGTGCTTTGTGAGTCAGAAGAATTCCTAGAAAGAAAAAATAATAATCAATTGACAATGTCATTTAATTGTTTCCACGTACTGCCTTCTTTTTTTCTTTCCACAGAAAATAAAGGAGACATCAAGAAAAACTGCCTTGATTATTCACAGAAATCAGACCTAACAAGTCAAACAGTCTCTTCCCGTGTAAAACCGGTGAAATTTCCCCCTTCTATCTTCCTTCTCTTCCTCCAGCAGCCTTTCCCCCTGGGTGATGCTGAGCTTTTTGTTGAGTCAGCGTGGCGTGTCTTTGATTTGAAGGCACGTTGGCAGGCTTCTGACAGGCATGGTTGATGGACTTTTGAGATTCATTCCCATCCATCAGCCTGACAGGCTTCAAAGGGCTGGCTTCAGTACCTGAAACAGCACTTCCCCAGGGCTCTGGCATGCCAGTCAGGCTAATATTAGAGAAAGAACTTAGGGCAAATGGCCAGACGCTGCCCTGCATCTTTATGCATTCACTTCTTGGAGCAAATAGGGGATGCTCCAGGCCTCCCATTGTAACCTGGAGGATGCTAACCGCAGCTTAGTCCACATCTGCAGGTGTGCATGAGTGCACATGTATGTACATTAGGTAGGCTTAGAGAAAAAATCATCTTACATATTTCTCTTGGTTTTTTTAATTCATTCAGCAGAAAACAAAGGATATGATCAGCCTCCTTCGATGGAAGTACCCAAGGCACTTGGCACACCTTTCCTCTTCCAATCAACAGCATAGAAATGAAGTCTTTTCTTTGGGTTCAGACTTTCAGCACAAGATGAATAATGATGAATAATGACAATCACATGAAAGGGGTCAGGAGAAACAACGCTTTTTTCTAATCTAACCTTAGTGAATAGGAAGAAACACTGCGGTTGCTGGTGAATGTGCCAATTCTTATCTGCTAGATCCTGAAATTGCCTCCCTCATCCCCTCCCCCTGGGTTTCAGATTTTCATTTCCACAAAAATCTTCCAGCCCAACAGTTTGGAAGATGGAAGAATAATATTAAGGTGCAATTTAAACTTCAGTGGTTTGCTGAAAGGTTTGAGATCTGGCAAACTTGTTTTTGTGGAAGAGGACTTCGAACTTGTTTTTACCCCAGATGCATGCAAGATAGAAAACAAACTAACCCCCAGTGTTGATTGCCAGAAGAAAAACATTTGCCATTTATTAAAGAGACCATTGCAAGAAAATGCCATTTGTACTACCCAGATGTTAACCAATGGAAGCAAGGTCCACTCCTTGACCCCTAAGTGCCCTATTATTTTAAGTGAAAAGACCCTCGGTGCTTTTCTTTGGAAGGTGAATGCATTGACTACCAGAATGTAGTTCTTGAATCCAGTGGTCCCTTGCTAATCAGAATCGCCAGGTGTTGGTTTCACATACAATGTTCTTCAATGACATTTCTGATTTGTAAAGTGTGAGCCTGGAGCTCTGGGCTACTAAAATTTTAACAAGCACTTCAGGTGAAGTTAAATAATTTCGTAGCATCATATTGCTGGCTAGAGGTAAAATCAGGGCTAGATCCAGATTTTTTGACTTTTACACCAACAGTGATTGACAATTCTGCACTGCATTCAATTTTACTGAGGAAAAATGGAATTAAAGTCATCAGGCAAAGAAATAGGACAGTGTGTCTTTCAGACAGCTGTGTTTACTGAAGCTTAGGTGGCAATGGAACTTGAGGATATTACTGAGCTATCACTTAAGGCTCTAATTTGAAGGAGCATTGCCCTTCTATTTGTAATAACTATTTTCAACTTTAAGAGTTTTTGATAAAATTAGGATATCCCTCTACACAGTTTAGGGTACAATCCCCCCTAGTTCAAGGATTAAGACTTCACAGTTCAGTACTAACAAAAAATTCAGAACTATAGCCTGTGCTAGACCTCTTGCCCCTTCTTTGTTCCATGTTCTGGGATCTCTGAGAGCTTACAGGTGTCTCAAAGAGAGGAGTCCAGTTTGTTGTAGGCCAATGGAGGAGACGTATCCATGTCTCCTGTCCCGGTAGCATCCACAAGTCCAGGACAGGGTCTGACCTTGGCCACAGTGACAATTTAGAGGTACGCTGGGCCATTTCCACATTGTTACCCACAGTAAAAGAGGCTCCCAGCCACTTTGGCTAGGACCTTTTGCATTTAAGTTTAGGTGATTTCCTCTCTCAGATCCTAGGCTGCCCCAGATTTGGTTTGGGCAGGGTCTGGAGTGATTTTGGGTAGCAGAGTCTGGGCTCCAGGACACCTCACAGTGAAATGTATTTTAAAGACAGGCCAGAAATAGAAGCATTTTTATAAGTATCTTTTCTTTTCAATCCCAGTTTTAGTTCTAGCATTTTTCTTAAATTCTATTGGCTTCTATTTCTCTTTTTCTGAAGTTCTGGTTCATGTACTTGTTCCACAAACATAAATTCTTACAGCGGTTTAGTTACAGTTAGATACAGAGTGGAGATACACAGTGAAGACTCAGTCGTGTCCTGAAGGAGCTCATGGTTCAACTGGAGAAAAAGAAAAGTAAATGACTCAAAGGCAGACTAAGGATCTCCGTGGAAGGCAAGTAACGAGCTGGAGGCACAGTAGGAGGGGCCCGTGTATCAGACAGACCACCAGGGAGGCCTCACAGAGAGGGAGATGATGAGCTGAGGTCTGTAGGAAGAAGAGTTGGTCAGGTGAGAAAAAAGATAATGGATGTGCCTCTCCCAGGGATTCCATCCAGTTTAGCTGCCGAGGTAGCCAGAGGGAGGCCGGCAAAATTCAGCAGGATAGCCAGCGCTAGGCAAATGCACCTCAGACCAGGGTTTAGGACAAGGTGTCAGACTTTTTATACCATGGACCCCTTGGGCAATCTGATGAAATCTATGAACCTTATGGTAGGGAGAGTAAGCCCCCTAAAGATGTCTGCATCTTAATTCCCAGGACCTGCGAATATGTTCTGCTACATGACAAGGGAGAATTAAGGTTGCAGATGGAATTAAGGTTGCTAATCCCCTGATCTTAAAATAGGGAGATTATTCTGGACTAGCCAAGTGGGTTCGATGTAATCACAAGGGTCTTTAAAACTGTAAAATAGAAGATTGGAGCAATGTGATTTGAGAGAGACTTAAATTTGGCTTTGAAGATGAAGAAAGCAAGCCATGAACCAAGGAACGCAGGCAGCTCCTGGAAGCTGGACAAAGCAAGGAAGTAGAACCTCCCCTAGAACCTCCAGAAGTAACACAGCCCCACTGACACCTTGATTTCGGTCCAGTAAGAGCCACGTGCGATTTCTGACCTACGAACAGTAAGATACTAACTTTTGTCATTTAAGTCGCTAAGTATGTGGTAATTTCTTACAGCTGCAAGAGAAAACATATAGACTTCCTGGAATGTTTGTAAACGCATAAATAAAATGCATAGTATTACAATGGAAAGCAGCTACATGGAAATTATCAAAATATTTTAAAGTGGTGTTATATGTATAGGTATATCTTTATTAATTCACTAAATAAAAAGATTTTGTGGCGGTCATAATGATTGCCATAATTTTGAAGTAGTGATGGTCACAAACAATATTTTGAGATACGCGCCACAGCTGTAACATGACATAAAATTACCTGTGATTTGTAATTGTGATGGTCACAGGTCCTGTTAATGTTATTGTAGTTTGTTGCTTACGTTCATAATGGAAGGAAATGCCAAATTTCGATCAGAGGTTAGTAAGAATAAAGATGCAATTTTCCCATTCACGTTCTGTAATTCTGTCTAGAGATCCGTTAGCGGTCAGACTCAGGGTAAGACCTTCCAGCAGAAAGGAGCTTGGCTGTGGTTAAAGCAAACTCTTTCAGGACAAGCACATTGGGCTTTAGGCAGCATCCTGGAAGGACTGGACAGGAACAAACAGCCCAAGAGAGCATCGTAACCCAGAAACCAGGCCAAGGAGATGACAGCAACAAAGCCTCATCTTCAAGCCCTGGCCACAGCTGTGGCGATGTAATAAACCCAGGCTGGCAGTAGAGACAGACCTTGAAGCTGTGACCACTCCTATTCATTCTAGGCATCTCTTAGCAGCCCCCAAAACAGGGAGGTCTTTCTAAGCCTGGAGGAGTGGTTATTGACCATTCTCCTGGGTTGGTACTTGAAGGGAGGGCTCTTTCATCTACCAGACTGAAGTCAGGGGGTAGAAACAGGTCCCAAACTGTTCCATTTGGCCCACATGTTACTATTATGATGATTATTTTAGGCTTTTTTTTCATCGCGGTATAATTTTATATAGGGAAATACACATATCTTAAGCACAATGAGTATTGACAACTCCATTATCCCAGAAGGTTTTCCTTTGTCCCTTTCTAGTAAAAACGTGGCCTTCCCTTGTTAAAGCAACCACTCTTCTGATTTTTATCATTATACATTAGTTTTGGGTATCCTTGGACTTCATATAAATGGAATTTACAGTGTGTACTGTTTCATGTTTGACTTCTTTCACTCAATATTCTGTTTTCGAGATTCATCCATGTTACTGGTGTGTATGTCAGAGGTTCATTCCTTTTCATTTCTAAATAGTATTCCACTGCACAGATATACCAAAATATATATGTAAAAGAATGTTTATATATTCTTTTGTTGATGAACATTTGAGTTATTTTCAGAAGTATTTTAGGCTCCTATGAATAAAGCTGCTGTAAAGTCTTTGGTGGTCATGCTTTTTTATTTCTCTTAGGTATATGCAAATGAATAGAATTGCTTTGTCATAGATAGGCAGACATAACAGTACAAGGAGCTACCAATGAGTGTTCCAAAGCAGTTATTCCATTTTACGTTCCCATCAGCAGTGTATGAGTTCCAGTTGTTTCATATCCTTGCCAACATTTGGTGTCATACTTTTAATTTCAGCTATTCTAGTGCGTATGAAATGATATCTTATTGTAGTTTTAATTTGCCCTTCTCTGATGAAAATTGATGTTGAGTAAAACTCAACCTTCCCTCCACTGCCTTTTTGATCTTGTCAGTACTTGAGCTGGGTGAAAGTTTGGCTAAAGTTGTAGGTATTTTTCGTTCGGCTCTAGATTCAACACTGTCAGAGTCCTGGAATCCAGTTACCACAGGAACATACGGTATTATGTTATTTCCTCTCTGCTTATCATACTCTTCTTTACTGTGGTCTTCTCAGCAAAGTTTGGGTTTGGAGGGAGAATTGTTGAGCCAACTCTGTTTATCAAGACTTTCTTGTGTCCACTGCTCTTTGCTAGCTCCATATAAAAGCATGATTTAAATTTTGCAAGGGTTTTTCTTTTTGTTACCACGAGAGCAAAGGGCTTTCATATCCTTCTACAACTGAGTGGAAGTAGTATTTTCCTTTTCTCTTTTTCTAGTTTTCGAATTAATTGACAACAATTACAAATTAGGAAAACCTAATTTGGAAAGAAATATGCAGAATTCCAACGTATTTGAAAGCAGGTTCTCTTGAATCTACTAGTCCTGTAGTCCTGTGTATGGTAATTAGTCACAGCCAAGCAGAGGCTGCCCCTTACTCAAGGTGGACACCTTCCACTTCATCCCAGTTCCTCGACTCCCATCATCCAGCCCAAGTTACATTACCCGTAATTCCGGTCTTTTGGATATTCATCACCAGCTCTATGTATCAGGGCTGAAGGAAAGTCCTACAGCAGGGGTAATAACCAAATTCTCATCCATTTTGTAACTGAACTCAGAGGGTTCGTCTCTTGGTGAATGCAGAGCCAAAAAGCACAACCTAGGCAGAAGTAGGTGAGGAAACAGGTTTATTACTTGCACAAACAATGGAGAACAACTGGGATATTTCCCCAAAGCAGTGTCTCTCTGAGCTAAGTGCTGGCTGAGATTTTATACACGAGAGAGCAGATGATAACAGGTTTATTTGTAACCAGTGTGTAACAACTGTGCTCATTCAGGGTGTATGCATATCAGGTAAACATGCTACTACGTACATTGCATGAACTGAAAATGGCTGCTTGGATCCTCCCAGAGAAGGAGAATTTAAGATGTTAAAGAGTTAAGGTATCTTTAGGGTGCATGGAGCTGGGACAATTTGCAGGAGTTTTGCTGCAAACATGTGAGTTTCTCTGAAAAATAGCAACATCTGCAAAACAAGGACATCAGTTTCTGCAAAACAGAACACATAGTTTCTTCTTGTTCTGAAAAACTTTTGACAGACCGTGTTAATTATGGATAATATCCTCAATGACCCTTTCTTTGCCCGGTTCCCTGGTCACAATTTAAACCTATAGGCAATAAAAATTAGGTCAAAAACATCTTGAGTGACTGATAATCTTTTTGGTTCACATTTCTAATCACATTTGGCAGATAATTTACCTTCCCAACAACAAATCAGGAGTAACTGCAAGTAGGGATCTCTTGATCTGGGATAGAATTTCCCTGCTCTGGGAAGATACAGAAACTCAAAGTCTGGAGAAGCCACCCTTAAGTCTCCATGCTGTGAGTTGTTAGCCCTGAAGTATTGTCCCTTGATGGACAGGTGACAATTAAACAGACCTGGCATTATCTTTGAACTTTCTTTCAAAACAACATCAATATTCCTCTTAGAACCTTCTCAGCTTGGTTTGAAAGTCACCATTATAGGAGGTCCTTGCCTTAAAATTCTCCACTCCTAGGACTTCTAATCTGTATCAATTTCAAGCAAGAAGTCCCAGCCTATTTCCCATGTGTATACTCTTCACATCTTCTGAACTTAGGATGCTCCCAAATATGCCCAAGTTGGGTACATTTAAATGAAGACAAGCATCTTTTTTGAATTCTCAAAGAATCCTTTTATCCAAAATAGCACGGAGTCTCACATTGAAAGATCACTAGCAAAGAGCTATCAAGAAAACATTTTAAAACTCATGATTAGGACTTTTAAATGATATGCTTTAACCAGCACCAAAATTCATTCTTGTAACTAAACTATTATTTTGTATGACTGTTCTGCAACCAATCATGAGCTTCTAGGGCACAGAGACTGCATCTTGTGCATCACGTGACCCCAGTACTCAGCCTAGATATATATATCAGATATGTATCAGATATATAGTGGAAGTTCAATGAATACATGTTGAATGAACAGACTGTGAGAAGTCATCTTTTCTGAATTATGCTAGATGCAAGCTCAGAAAATCTGAGGAGCTCAAAAGATACACTATTGCTGATTTCTGAAAGTAATGGGTGAAAAGATTTCAAAACCATATGTCTAGACTGTAACAGACCTAGAATGTCCTATTAAGACTTAGGCACTCATGAGGGGGCAGCACAGGGGGAAAACTCAGCAGAAAGAACCTTTCCGTCCTTTGTTAACTATAAAATCCGTGGCTCTCCAGGAAGTGGCCCTCCTCTGGTGAGGCTCCCTGCCGTACAGGGTTCATCTGGTGGACGTTTACATGTCAGCGCATGTTCCCTGGGAAGGAATAGCAAGGGAAGGAATGCCGTAGGAATTTCAGGCCCTAAGAGATGACTATCCAGGTAGCTCAATGGTAGCAAAAGCTGTGGGAAATGGACAAATGGACGAAATTAGTGGGGATTTTCAAGCAGTATCCAATTTACCTTTCTCGGTGACATTTTACAATGTGCGTATTTTACTTGATTTAGAGCCACATCCCATTCACAATGGCCCATTGTTGAAGCAGCTTCTCTGCTTCCTCCTCCTAAATTCTAAATACTTTGGCGAGGTTGGCACATCCTCCACCCACATTACCCACAGACCTTTTCACTGGAGAGTCTAATGTCTTAAGTAATGCATGAGATGACAAATTAGCTTGAAATGATTCCCCTTACCTATTTTTACATAGAGCTGATTTCTATTTGACTATAAATAGAAAAAAATGGGAAAAAAGATAACTAGGAAAACCTGATTTTTAAAATTCTCACATTAAATCAGATTATAAATGATAGAGAACTGGGCTTGGAGGTAGACCTTGAGCAAGTTGCTTGTGCCTCCGTTGTATCGTCTGTTAAAGAGGAAGACAGGAGTCAATGATTAAATTGTCATTTTAGGATTGACACTAAAATATAACATTTTCTACCAGCCTTAAATTTTTTTAAATAAATTTTTAATTAAAGTTTAAAGTATATAAAGAAAAGTGCACAAATTATGATTATCTTGCCTAAAGAATTATCACAAAAGAAACTCAACTATCTAAGCACCGTCTTGGGGGCTGGCCCTGTGGCGCAGCGGTTAAGTGCGCACGTTCCACTTTGGCGGCTCGGGGTTCACCCGTTCGGATCCCGGGTGCGGACATGGCACCGCTTGGCATGCCATGCTGTGGTAGGCATCCCACATATAAAGTAGAGGAAGATGGGCACGGATGTGAGCTCAGGGCCGGTATTCCTGAGCAAAAAGAGGAATATTGGCAGCAGATGTTAGCTCAGGGCTAATCTTCCTCCAAAAAAAAAAATTATAAGCACTAACTTGATGAAGAATCACACATGACCAGCATCCCAAGCTGCCCTCATGGCCCACTTAATCACCACCCCCTTGGTCCTTCCCAGATGTAACCACTATGTTTACTTCTAACACCACGTATTAGTTTGCTTTTGAACATTATAAAAATGAAATGATACCGTATGTATTTTTTATATCTGTAAGCCATATATTGATCTATAATTTGGTGCTAATCAAAATTCAGATTTGCTAACACAGATGACCAAAATATTGGGCCTTTGTGCCTAGGCTTCTGTGTCATTCAGGATTAATCAGGAGAGAAAAAAAATGACTATGTATTTTGAGTGGAGAGATATTTAAAATAGAAAGTTAGAAAGAATTGGAAGAGCTGGTAGAGCAAAGGTCAGGAGGTCACTTTAGGAGACCTGGAGATGCAGGGATCACAGGGTGGCCTCAGCTGCCTGTCTAAAGGAACCCCAGAGCCAGGGGAAGCCATCAGCGATGATCTCAACTCCCTGCCCATGGCTGTCCCAAGAGGAAAATCCCCTCTCCTCTTCTGCCTTCCACATCTCATAAAAGTTCCCATCACTGGCAGATTTAACCCAGAATTCTAGTGGAAAGGGATTCAGGAAAATGCCATTCTGGATGACTCTCTGTGATGCAGGAGAGGATACAGAAAGGGGCAGTGATGATGCTGAGCTGAAATAATCATTTGGCAGAAGCTTAGACAGTTTTAAATTAACTGATGGAAGAGAATTGGGGTCTGTGTACATTTCTGACCTGCTAGTCTCTCCTAAGTCTCTCCAACACAAATCCTATAGGGCCTTCGAGCGACACTTGAAAGCCTGCTTCTAGTTTACTTCTTTCAAGACCAGTGAATTAGAAGGCCCTCTTCTCTTCTCTTTGCAGATTGCACAAGGCAGCTTTTGAAGAAAAGCAAGCCTGGGTATGATCATCTAAGGGTCCCCAGAATTAGAGCAATATGAAACTTATCATATTGAATGTGGCCACTTCCCACTGACCATGTCTCTGATGGTGAGACATTCTCTTAGGGGAAGACACAGTTGAAAATAATTACTATTTGTGATCCTCTGCTAACAGAAATGGTTATCTCCCCTCCCCTAGGTTTCCAGCCTTAGAGGCTGCCCTGTCTTCAGAGAGGAATTACTTGAGAGGTAGGAGTTTTGTATGCTTGCTTTTTTGTGCATCTAAATATCCTGACAATATAATCTCCAGAGAGTCCCAGTAACCAGGCAACACAAGACATGCTCCAATTGTGAGGTCCTCAATCCACTTTTTCTGTGCTATTCTAGTTCAAAATAAGAATATCAAAGGCAGAACTGCAAAATTAGATGTGGATCTTTATTACTACAAGCAGATACTGAATACAACACCCCCCCCCCAACCCCCACCGCCTTTACTGCTGATCAGAAATTCTGGGATAAGTGCTTTTAAAAAGATTAGAACAACAAATATCACCTAAGTATAAGATCAAAGCCAGTTCCCTGTTTTTCTTACAGGAAAAAAAATAGAAGGAGATAGCTTTTGTCTGGTGACAGTTTATTTTAACCCAGACACTTTCTCTGTTTGTAATTTAGTCTCATTTGTGTTTTCAGAAGCATTGCCAATTCGGATGGGTTTCTTGGGCAGGGACTAATGGACAAGGTTAAACATCACTGTTCTGGTGCCTACAATCCTTAAGAGTCTGGTAGGACCTGAGCTGGTAAAATAAACTTGGAGAGGGCCGTCTGGACTCGCTTTTCTAGAGACAAAATGAGCATAAATAAGCATAAAGTCAACAGGCTTCCTGGCCCAAGGTCAGAGGCAACCCGGGGACATGGTTTTACAGAGGAAGATACCATGTATAGCACATCTGCTAGAAAAGCAAAGAATTGGACCTTCAGTCTTTTAATCATCAGGGTATTACAAGGAAAAGTGGTCCAGATTGGCTCTGACCTTGTCAGCACTTTTTATAATAAATGCTTCGTTTACTGGAAATTTGGCTATCAAGTTGCAGAAGATAAACATGACCCTCAAACGCAAGGTCAGACCACAGCATTTATAATTCCCTTCTGTTAGCTAAACACACACAGCCCTAACTATCCAGATGAAGGGGGTTATTGTTTTCCCAAATGGTGCCTCCATCTCTAGCGATCTACAAAGTACTTTTTCACACCTCATCTTACCACTACAGTGTGTGTGCCCCTCTTACACAGATGAGTTGAACTGGAAATAGTTTCATTTGTCAGCTTTAAGTATCTTCCTTTCTTCTCTGGACAGCATTAGTTTCCATGTGGCCTAACAGACATTGTTGTCATTTGGCTCTTCCATGACAGGACATCTATAGAGGAGCAACAGACTAGAGTTATCTCAGTTCCTACACTTTACATGAGAGTCCCTCAGCCTCCCTGAGTTTCAGCTCCTTCATGTGTGTGCTCTAGATTTGTTGTTAAAACTATGGGAGTCCTCACCGACTGATAAGGAATGGTCAGAATGCGATTGTGTGGCTAGGGGACTTTTATACCTAGTGGTGGGAGTATGAATTAGTGTGACTTTTTGTTGGCATTATGTAATCCAATTTAAAATGTATATACCATTTTATACAGAAAATGTTATATCTAATAAATTATTCCAATGAGACAATCACAAAAATATGCAAAGATATACAAAGATATTCATCACAATTAGAAACAACCTAAACATCCGTCAACATGAGACTAGTTAGAAAAGACATGGTATATTCATACAAGAGAATCTATGCATCTACTGAAAAGAATCAGGGAGATTTATACTTGCTGACTTGAAGAGAAACTCCCTGACATATTTTGAGAGAAAAGGCATTACAAAGCAGCACAGTTGATATAATTCCATTGTGTAAATCAAATACATACCAGCCCTGCTGTGATTCCAGTCTCAGCAGTGTCTCGCATTCACAGAAACAGCCCAGCTACCAAAAGGCATTACAAAGTAATTTCGGCCTTTGTTCTCAACTTTCAGAGAACATTAAAGAACATGCAATTCCTCACCCACAGCACCACATCTTAAAATATCCTCTGTAGCCACCTTTTCATCTTGTTCTCTCTCACACTGTAATAGCTCCTGAAGGCTCTCTTTCCTCAATAGCCTTTTCAAGTCTCAACCACAAACTTCACCCCCGAGTTGATCAACCACTTCTCTTTTTGTCCTTTCTCCCTCTTCCTTTGGTTCTCTCTTTAGTTATTACCATAATCTGAATAATAAGGTAGAGAGAGAAGAAAATACCAAGGGAACAAAATTTCCTTCTCAGGAAGTAGGTGGAAAAAGATTGACTATGCGTATACTGCAATGTCTTAACCTTGTAGCAAGTGCAAACTTATTATACTGAATTTATACATAGAAGTGTCTGCAAGGATGTTGACAAAATCCTTCACAATGATCTCAATTGGGATTTCCCCCTGAATTTTGCTTTTAACTTCATATCTCTACTTCTCCCTCTTTGAATTATTCATAATAAACGTGAATATGTTTTGTTTATAATCAGAAGGGAGAAATAAACTCCTAGCCACATATAAAAAAGGGATTGTAGTAATGTTTACAAAGAGTAATGAATATGGGAAAATAAATACACAATTTAAGTACAAAATAAGTGTATTTTAAATAAATACAGTTGGACTGTCTCTTCCTGTTTTCAACATTAATAAGCTCTGTTATTTTGTAATTATTTTAATTACTCCTACGTTAAAGCTGGTCAGTTTCTTAGCAATAGTTGAACACTCCCCTATATTGCTTAATTTGTTATTTTACTACAGATCAACCCTGCTTAATTTGTGAGTCCAACATGTTGTGGTTTGTACAGCATCTAATGACGCATAAAAAATGTTAGACATTTCAAACTAATTGTAATTAGTCCACTTGCCCTGGAAACCATCATTTTTAGGGGTCTCTTTGGTGACTAGGGAGTCGCTGTTTGTATGCTTGTGTCCATTTCAATCTCTCCACACCTACATAGCCCTGTACCTCTGTCTAAATACATAGCATTTATTTATTTTTCTGAGTTGTGAGCCAGACAAATTTCCCCACAAATGAAGGTTACTGCCTGTGCAGTTCCCAACATTCTGACTCACGAGTCTTCCCTTAGCTGGGGGCGCACATCGCTGATGGGGCACAACCCCACAACTGCTAGTGCCTGGCGCCTGGCAACTGGCATTCCTAGTTCCTGAGAAGGGAGCTTGTTAGTCAGACTCTCCATCCAGCAATGCCAAATAGCGCCCTTGCTTACGGCTGGAAATTCCATCCTGGGAATTACAGAAAGCAGAATTTGCCACCTGACAACTATATTTACCACTCAAAGTTGCTTCAGCATTATAATTGAATAACTAACTCAGTTCTAGTCATAGGCAATTTAAAGCAGGTCTGCTTGTGAGGAGAAAAAAAATAACTGCTGATCGAAATCCCGAAGGACCTTGAAAAATTGGAAAAGTGATTTGAAACAGCTTTAATAGGCCGGCTACAGAACAGAACATTCAGAGGGGACAAAGTCCCCAAAGCAAATGGAAAATGGCTGACTTTTTGGCCTCACAGGTTCAGGTGTCAGGAAGCGACTTTACCCTTGAGTGATACCATATAAATTTTAAGCAGCTTTTTACTAAATATAGAAGGGCTTTCTTTTTATTCCTTTTATCCTTCAGAGTCATTTGAGTAGCCCTCTGTTCTGTGAATATGGCTGAGTAAGCCCCATTGGACTAGAACTATGGTGTAACAGGACTCCTTTATTCCGAGGGGTTTTTTAGAGTGACTTGGGAGATGTTGCTTCATCTGCTGGTAGGAAGTAAACCAGCGTGGCCAGAAGCTGGGCCTTTCCACCCCTGAAGGAAGAGCTCAGCAGAGCCACTTCCCCAGAGAGGCCTTCTCTGACTTTCCTGACCAGATGATTCTTCTTTTACGTAGTCTTACTTGTGCCTGTAACCTCTCTCCATCATTGCCTTATCACAGCTGTGGCTTTGTGTTGATGTTGTTACTCTTTGTTTAATACCTCAATCCTCCTCTAGACTTTAAGCAATATTAGGGCAAAGACCATGACTCTCTACGCTCATAGTTATATTCCTAATAGCGCACATAGTGCCTGACCCACATTAGCACTCAATAAATACAGTATGTATCGGAAAGATGAATAAACGAATGAATGAGTTGGCAGATCTATTTAGAGTGGTCCAATCAAGGTCAGTGGGCAGAGAGAATAAGAAAACATCCAAAATAGGGTTACCACAAAGGTAGAAAGAGATGGAGCCAGTAGAGGGGCCCTGGATTTGAGTTAGAAACAGATAAGGGGTAGTTGTTCAGTTTCTATGATGTGACAGACACTAGATCTAGTCTTGACTCATGCTTCCTGGGAAGGTCTGTCTTATGAACTGGCTGTGGATATAATCACAGCAACAATCTCTATAAATGGTATCACTGTGGGCCTCAGACTTATTATACATTGATGCTATCTCAACTGAGTAATGTACAGGAAGTGACCTTCCCTCAAAGACTTGTTAGGTTAGAATAGGGCTCTGCCAAAGCAGAGGATTTCACCCAGCCCCACTGCCATGTTCCTGGACAGCACGAAGTATTCACCAACAAGAGTAGCAACATTCTGGAGTCAAATCAATAGCTAAATGGTGCTTCACTTCCCTGCCTACTCTTGTGCTGGAGTGTTTCTGTGTCACCTCATCCCACATGAAGTGCTTCAAATCCAGAGGTTGGTACCCCACTGGGCTCTCACCCCCCCCTTACATTCAAACAGTGATTTTCATCAAACCTGCCGTAGAGGAAATTAGCACCTTGTGAACATCACCAGGTGAAGGAATTGAAATTGTTATAACTCAAAGGGACCTGGACCGTTGGCTGGAAGTCAATGCCACTGAGTACAACCAGACCAGCCTAAAATGACAACTCCCAGACTGTACCCTAACACCCTCGACTACCCAAAAACAGTGAACTTCTATCTTTGTATTTCCAGCAAGGCAACCTCTACTAGGAACTTTCTACCCTTCACCACTGTTGGTCCACTCATATGACTCAGAAGCAAACTGAATTTCCCCCTTCCCAAGACACCTGTAAACACTTAATGGATGCCAGCATACAAGACGTGGATGACATTAGAGTTGAAAGAAAGAGAGACTGCATATCTGGACGGTCTGTCTGCTTTTATAGCCATGTAAAAACTTGAGTACCACACCCTAGGAACTGCCAGCACAAGTTATTTCCACCCAAAACTAAACAGAGGAATACTTTCTTTATAGGAAAACGAAAAAAGAACTAATCCATTAAACTCAGTCTACCTGTCTCCAGTGCCACCTATAGTTCTCAACCCTATATGTTATCTTCCCCAATATGGAGATCGAATCACTTTGTCCTTCAGGTTAAAACTCTCCATGTGATTCTCTTTTTCTACAGGATCAAATCCCAACTCTCTTCACATCCTTGGCTCATGTCCCTCCACACATCCTTGAACTTGTTAGCCATACCAAGTTTTAAAATTTCTTTTCAGATATCTTAAGGATAAAATAATGCATACTCAAAAGTTCGAGCAATAAAAATGGCACAAAGAAAAAATACTGCTGTCTTTTTCTGTCTCCACCTCTTCCCCTTCAGAAGTAAACTGGTAATGCTTTGGTGTGTGGCCCTTCAGATCTTTTACCATATATAAGCATTTATGTACTGGAGTTGCATTATAAGTTACTAAACCAGCTAATGAACATATTAAAAAAAATACATAGAGGGGCCTACCCGGTGGCACAGTGGTTGAGTTCGCACGTTCCGCTTTGGCAGCTTTGGGTTCCCCGGTTCGGATCCCAGGTGCGGACATGGCACTGCTTGACAAGCCATGCTGTGGTAGGTGTCCCACATATAAAGTAGAGGAAGATGGGCACAGATATTAGCTCAGGGCCAGTCTTCCTCAGCAAAAAGAGGAGGATTGGCAGCAAATGTTAGCTCAGGGCTAGTCTTCCTCAAAACAAAAAAAAATAGAAACAGAGAGAAACATCCAAAGAAAAAGCGAGGCAAATGGAAAAGCTCAGGCCACTATTCTACTCAATGAGCACAATGAGCACCTAGCCTCAGAGAGCCTGGGATGCCAGCCATGATTCTGCTGTCCCTTCAGAGAGCGAAGTGTCCAGGCCTGTGAAGGACGAACATCTCACAGAGCTGAGTGTGGTTCTAGTGCTCACAGATGCAGGTTTGACTGCAGCTGATTTTCATCTTATGAGTTTGCTTCAAGGCTGAAGCCCCTCATTGGGTGTGACTCCATTGTATATATGAATATATTTTCATTATTATAATGAGAGTGTAACGCACTGCTCTGCAACCATGAGTATTTTTTCAAGTTTTTATTTATTTCATTATTTTTACACTGCCTGATAGGCCATTGCTTAGATGCACCATAATTCATTTAACCTGTCTCTTGTGATGACATTTACCCCAGGTTTTCTTTTTTGAAGAAGAAGATTAGCCCTGAGCTAACTACTGCCAATCCTCCTCTTTTTGTTGAGGAAGCCTGGCCCTGAGCTAACATCCGTGCCCATCTTCCTCTACTTTATACATGGGACACCTACCACAGCATGGCTTGACAAGCGGTGCCATGTCCGCACCCAGGACTGGAACCGGCGAACCCCAGGCCGCCAAGAAGCGGAACGTGCGCACTCAACAGCTGAGCCCAGGTTTTCATTAGTACAGGTGATGCGTCAAACATCCTTTTACATAAATCTTGTGCTCTTATTGGGGAATATTGGCAAGATACATCCCAGGAAATAAAAGTGGTGGAACAAAAGATAGGCACTTTTATATTTTTTGTAAATATTACCAGATAGTTATATAAAATACACACTTACTAAGAGTGTCCTTCACTATTTTCTAAAGAACGTTTTGGAGTTATTTACTATAGAAAAGTATGGAGGAAAAACCAAAAATGTTCCATAGCCGCCGTTGAAATTTACAATAGAGAATTGAAATATGTAAGTATGAAAACTAAAAAGTAAAAAAATCTACCTCTCTACAATGTCTTCCAAAGATAACCACCTTGTATTTCCTTTCAAAAGGTTTTGTATGTATGTAATAGCATTTTTATATACATATGAACATGTGTATAAGTCATTTTACTAAAAAAGATTACATACATGCAACTTTTCATTGTGCTTTTCTTTCCTTTGAAAAATATATCTTTGAGATTCTTTTCATATCAGCGTATGGAACTTTACCTATTTCTAGTGGCTTCATACTGTTCCATTTATTAGTATTTCACAGTTTGTTTAACTAGTCCCTTACGGATTGATATTTATAGTGTTTCAAGTTTTATGTTATTACACACATTATAAAAACACACTCATTCTCAAAGTTGACCATTGTTACCTTTATTCATACTTTCTTATTAATGTATAGAGGTAAGTGTAGTGTGATTATTTCTGTCTTTCTCAGGAAACTGTGAGCCCCTGGAGGAAAGGGAGCATGCCTTACTGTCTGGTAGACACCGGGCCCAGCACACTGTTACGTGATAGGAGCTCACTAGATGTTATGGAAATGAGTAAAGAAATTTTTTTTAAAATGCTGCTAGTAAAGATCTATGGTTTCTTAGTTTTAAATATGAGTCTGAAAAACGCATTTTATGGGTCCATTGATACAAGGGACATTTGTTCAGAGCATCTACTATATGCTAGACGTTATGGCCCATATGGCCAGGAATGGGGGCAGGTACATAAACAATGATGACAAATGGAGATAAGGGCCCTAAGGACCTCAAAAAGAAAGTGCCACAGGCAATCAGAGGGAGCCAGAGAACATTTCTAGAAAGTAGTATAAGCTTAAAATCAGACAATGTAGTGCTGGTAAACCAGTTCTTGAGCTGGTTGGTGGTGGGGCTTGATTTGTAGCATACAATCGACCCCCCTTATCCACGGTTTCACCTACCTCGGTTTCAGTTACCCACAGTCTGAAAATATTAAACAGAAAATTCCGGAAATAAACAATTCGTATGTTTTAAATTGCACACCGTTCTGAGTAGCATGATGAAATCTCTTGCCATCCTGCTCTGTGCCCCCCAGGACATGACCCATCCCTCTGTCCAGCGCATCCCTGCTGTATCTGCTACCTGCTCAGTAGTCACTTAGCAGCCATCTTGGTTATCAGCATGTTGTTACAGTGTATTGTTATAATCGTTCCATTTTATTATTAGTTATTGTTGATAATCTCTTACTGTGCCTAATTTATAAATTAAACTTTATCGTAGGTATGTATGTATAGGAAAAAACAGAGTATGCATAGGGTTCTGTACTATCCACAGTTTCAGGCATCCACTGGGGATCTCAAATTGTATCCCTCACAGACTATTATATGCCAATTTCATGGCCATTTTCAAGCTACCAACATAGTTAACAATCCTCTTTCTTAAGTCAATATAAGCTTTCTCCAGCATAACACTGAATCAGGGTACACCAGCCAAAATCCTGGAAACACTTTCTTCTCTTGTCACCATGAGCTTCCAATATCACATCATTTCAACTATTGCCACCCCTCCCATGCACTCTACAGGTGTTCTTCAGAGGTTTGAGCAAGAGACATTGGGAGCGCTGAAGAACTGCTTCCAGACCTGATTAGGCATACAGGAAATTGCTCTGTCCAGTTGTACATGCTTCTTGGCCAATCTTGCTGGCCTCGAGAGGTACCTACCTTCCTCAAAGGCCTCTTTCCCCATTACATTACCTAAGCTGCAGAGTTCTTCACTAACACTTTCCGCTAGGCTTTGTTGAATGAGCCAGAAATCTCTCAGAAAGATAAGGAAAACAAATAGAGATTGGATATTATAAATAGGGCTCAACTCTAACCAAGCTCGCATCCCTTGAGGCTTCTACGTGAATTTAGACATCAAATTTACAGCAGGAATATGGGGCCTGGAGTTTGGGAGATGAGTCAGAGTGTATTTTAAGAGGTATTGGATGCATGTTAAGATTATATTTTCCTTTGGAGCCACAGAACAAAGTGTGTCAGCTGTGCCACAAGAAGGTATAATTTCAAGACCCTGTGTTGGTTGCCCAAGTGAAAATATCATGCAAGTTTCTAGAAGAGGGGCTTTATAGAAATTAGTCACTCTCAGTCCAAAGTGTTTTTTCGTAAGATTATTTGGCTTTGGGCTCCACTGCTTATCAGAAATCTTGAAAACAAAAGAACCAACCAAAAGATCACGTCCACCTCTTTGGGAGTTTGAAATGTATTTTTCCAAATAAAACTTCAACCTACAATATTCTCTTTCATCACATCCAGACTTGCAAACCAGTATAAGATTCTAATTTTCCACTCAAAATAAACCATGAAAACTGGTATGTCAGAAGAGATCCCTTGGAGAATTAAATAGTGCCTTTGGTGATCAAAATAAAGGATGAGGGATCTTAGAGACAAAATTTAACCCAACCCAGTTAAAATCAGTGGAAATGTAATTTTTGTTGTTGTTGTTTGAGAATATCAATGCACTATCCCTGGAAATTAGCAGTACATTCATTCCTCTTTTTCTATGGAAGATTTCAGACATGGGGAATTGTTAAAGACAATTTCTAGCAAGAAAAGAAAATGCTGTGTTTAAGATGAAGCATAATGCGTCAAAAATCAAAGGCTGAAGCAGGAAAGAATTTGACACAAGAAGAGGACCCAAGCCATAAATGAAGACTGGGCTCCATAACCTTTAACACAGCATGTGCACTCAGGGCCAGCTTCATGAGCATGCCACTAGCGCAGGTTCACAGAACCCCATGCTCACAAGGGCCCTGGGCTTGGGGTTTAATGTTCTGTCGTGGGCATCTTGAGATTCTTAATTTTATTTTTGAATTTCTGTTTTTAAAATGACGTCTAGTGAGACAATGGAGCATGTGCTGGTGGCTTGGAGCCTTGGCCTACAGGAGGGCTCATCTCAACCCACCTCCCATGGATGATCCAGCCGTCCACTCTTCTTCTCCCTGGTGCCTCAGGCCATGCCCAGCCTCCTTTCCTGGGGCTGCTGCTGCATTCTGGCCCCTGCTAGAGCCTAGGGACCAGAAGGTGTAGAGTAGAGCTAATGTGCCTCACACTGTCTTTGATAGGACACGTACCATAGGATGGCATCCCCACCCTGGGCTGACAGTACCACAGTGCATTAAGCAGGTAACTTGGTAGGGGGAGATACTCTTGCCCACTACCTGTCTAGGTAGTTGGCACATCCCGCTACAGAAGTTGCAATTTGTGGGTCACCCATCAGCAGTGAGTTGGGACAGCAAAGCAATCCCTGTGGGAAGGGGAGATTGACTTCCCTGTCCTTAGCCAGGCATACATGTCCGTCTAGTGGCTGAACACTGATATATAACTAGCAACTTTTTTTTTTGGTGAGGAGGATTGGCCCTGAGCTAACATCTGTTGCCAATATTCCTCTTTTTGCTTGAGGAAGATTGTCCCTGAGCCAATATCTGTGCCAATCTTCCTCCATTTTGTATGTGGGACACCACCACAGCACAGCTTGATAAGCGGTGTGTAGGTCCAAGCCTGGGATCCAAATCCAGGAACCCCAGGCTGCCAAAGCGGAGTGCATGAACTTCACCACTATGCCACTGGGTCAATTCCAATAGTTGGTGACTTTTATATGCCTCTGTTTTCTTTTTCTTCACTTGATTATCTCTCTACATTTATATTTCCTCCCAAGAGTTAATATTTTTAGTTATTTAATTATCTGCCTCTTAGCTGCAGCTCTCTGCCCAGATTCTCATCTCTTGCTCCAGGCCAAGAATCAGCAAATGCCCAAGGGGAAAAGGAGACACAAAAGACAGCTCACCTCTCTGCTACTGCCCTTCCTCTGGGATCTTAGCTCCTTATGTCCTTGCTTTGGCAGGACTTCAAAAAGAATTTTTTTTTAATGTCTTTTTGTTTTCCAACAGGAGCATATGTATGCCACAAGCTATTCCATCATAGCTGGAAATTGATGACATAGTTTGGTGTCATAAACTAGACAACTGTTACTACAAACAGAAAGAACAAATGAACATCAACCATTCCAGAATCCTATCATTTTGAGTTCAGAGACTCTAAATTTTAGTTAGTTTGTATTAAATAGTATTTTACACCAGTCCTTCAAGTTAGACTATGTCTTTGAGGTTTGGTTTTTTTAAACGGACACTTTAGGTGATTAATATCACCTAATTGTAACATTTTCCAGGCCAAAAGTTTTGTGGGCATGTTTTATACCATAATACTTCTAAATCTGGATTGTCTGTCTGTATGGTCAAGTTAAACAATTAAGTACTTTTTGGGAAAAATCTTGGCCCTGCCTAAACCCCTATGTGAAGGTGGGGCTGCCACCTGGGCAGCCACATGCCCTGTTTTGACTCCTTATTATTCATAGAATTTCATAAGGAGATGTCAAACTTGCCCTTCTCTCAGTTTATTCTTTAAATGTATGTCGGGAACTGCCATTTATCAGTAACCTGGAGATTGGGTTCTAAACAGGCAATATACCATGAAGTTATTCATGGAGCTTTTTTAAAAAATAAGAAGCTTAGTTTTAAGAAATATCATTCAAAGATCTTCATAAGACTAGAGAGTCCAGTCTTTCTTCTTGAATCTGAAAAAGCTAAAGAAAAAAAAATTGTCTTAGATTTAATTGCTTTGGTCCCTTATACAAGAAATGTGCTCTGATGTTGTGCCTTTGACTTGCATACAGAGAAGTAACAACAGGAAGTCACTCTAAACTTGCCAATTTATTTATTGCAGAAATATTCTTGAGGATATTGATCTCCACAGGAAATCACAGATGTTTCTCTCAGCTCTCAATATCAGGAAGAGCTATGCATCTCTGAAAGAGATGACTTGTTTGCATTTTGAGACACTCTAAACATTGTAATCAATTATGTTTCATTTTATTTGGCAGCTAGGAAGCTCCGAGTCAAATCTAGAACCCACTTGAGGCAACATACTTCAAGTAGTTTCTACGTTAATCTTGTCTCTGGTTTTATTTTATTTTCCTTCCCTCTGATTTCTTCAATTATCCTGCAGCATTGTATATATGTTTTCAGATACAACTTCAAATAATTTTTGGAATGAAATAGAGGATAAATGACAAGTGAATAAAGGACCTTGAGAATGGGGATGGGCTGTCCTCACACCTCCATTGTTTTTAGCTTTTGGATCAATGCTCCAGCCATGGGCAGAGCAGGCTGCTGCCTCACTCTACTGCTCCAGCCTTTAAGGAAGTGACTCCCTGGAAGTTCCCTTGCTGGCAGTGCCAGGAAACTGAGGTGAGAGGAACATGACAGCCCATCAACAGGGTCAATCAGTAATTCCTAACAATCAATAAGTTAGGGATCTATTTTAAATGTTTATAACAGTCCCTTGCAGCTCTAAAATTTTGTTTTATTCTATAATTCTTTGAAGAGTCATTAAACTTACAGAGTAATTCTAGTTTTGTAAATTCTTGACACTCTTGTGACCACTTCTTGTGTTTGTTGAAACCCTTATTTGTAAGAGTTCCTGCACTCAGCTTCTTCCAGAAGGTTCTGTCCAATGTTAAAATTTGAATGAGGACTCACTGTCCCTGTTCCCACGCCTCCACAGCACAACAAAAATGAGAGTAATCGCACACTTGCATCAACCATCCTGGTCCCCATAGAACTGATTCTTAAAGTGGTGGGAGGGGAGGAAAATATTGAATGTACTTGCCCTTTTGGGAATCCTAAAGAATTGAAATATTGAAAAAATGTAATCAACTTCAGAATCATTTGCCTCCTCTAAAAGTTTTCTATGAATCTTTGGTTGGGGTAGGGTACAAATAGATGAAAATATTTTCCTCTTTTATGGAACACATCTTGCATTTCATATGATGAACTGTATGTGGAAGTTGGTATGAGATTATACCAACCTCAGCAGATTTCAGAAGGGTCCTTGGCAGTCTCTTTCCTTCACTCAAACAATATCATGGGCCAGGAACAATGCTAAGCCACTGAGAATAATTTCTGAAAAGGAACTTAGAGTCTGAAAGAAGAAGAAAGAGAGGAAGAGAGAGAAATAATGTCAACATGACACTACAGTTGAGGAATAGGGGAGACAGAGTGGTGCCTCAGAGAAGACAGTGATCCACCCTGGGGAACTCGGAGAAAGATCAGAGAATTCTCCTTGGTGGTGAAGGATGAGTGGTGGTTTGTCAGGCTTGGAGGGGGAGGGAGCCACTCAGACAGAGTGGGCAGTAAGGGCAAAGCTATGGCAGGAAAATCAGCAAGGCATGCTTGGGGACTTCCCTAGACATTATTTTTCATAAAGACTGAGAAGAGACAGAGAAACAAAGAAAGAAAGCCAGAAAGAGAAAGAAAGACAGACAGACAGAGGGAAGAAGGGAGCAAGGACTTAAAAGGAACCAGGATTGCTACTGATCTGGAGTTTTAGCATGGAATTGGAATCCAAGAGAAAATCGTAAGCTCTATTAAAAAAATGAGAAACTAGGGGCTGGCCTGGGAGCACAGCAGTTAAGTTCACACGTTCCAATTCTGTGAACTGGTTCAGATCTGGGTGCAGACCTACATACCACTTGGCAAGCCATGCTGTGGTAGGCGTCCCACATATAAAGTGGAGAAAGATGGGCATGGCTGTTAGCTCAGGGCCAGTCTTCTGCAGGAAAAAGAGGAGGATTGGCAGCAGATGTTAGCTCAGGGTTAATCTTCCTCCAAAAAAAAAGGGAAACTGTAATACCAAGATTTTGGGAGAAGCTGGAAACTTCATTTTTACAGAGTGAAGTTACAAAATGCTTAAGGCCCTCTAGAACCTCTCTGAGGTCTTCTGGATAAAATCTAAACTCTTTTGGTGATGTGCATATCTGTTCTTTTTTTGATTATCTACCATCCTATCCCTCTTCCTAATTCCCTGGAAAATTGCCGTCCTCCATTGTGCATAGGTTTGGTGGGGTAAGGTCAGAGAATGAAATTGTTACTGTGTTTTTTCTTCCCCACCTCTCTGCACTTCAGAAGTCCCTCGGTTTCTGACCATTGCCAAGCCCATGTTCTCAAGCCCACGCTCAAATTTGTGGGAACCATGATGTTCTTCTCCCTCTTACGCCCAGATAATCCCAGTCGGTGGCTTTCAACCAAGAATACCATTTCGACAAAGCATATTCATTTTCAGTTGCTGCTGTAACAAATTACCACAAACTTGGTGGCTTAAAGAATATTTATTTATTATCTCTACAGGTCTGTAGGTCAGAAGTTCAACACCAGTCTCACTGGGCTAAAATCAAGGTATGAGCTGGGCTCTGTTCCTTTCTAGAGGCTCCATGGGAGAATCCAGTTCTCTGCCTTTTCCAACTTCTTGAGCCTGCCCACATTTCTTGGCTCAGGGCCCCTTTCCTCCAATTTCAAAGCCAACAATGATGGATTGAGTCTTTTTCACACTGCCATCTCTCTGGTTCTCTATATTCTTAATAAAGGCTCTGTTCTTTATAAAGGACTCATGTGATTAGATTAGACCCACCTGGAAAGTCCAGGATAATCTTCCAATCTCAAAGTCTTTAATGTTAAATACATCTGCAAAGTCCCTTGTGCCATTTAAGCAACATATTCACAGGTTCCTAGGGTTAGAGCTAGGACATCTTTGGGGGCCAGTAGTCTGCCTACTACATGGTGTGATCAAGGTTTACGTCACCACAGCAGGATGGGTCAAGGTCATATTGTCTTCTGTGTGATGTCCTGAGAAGAGCACAGATAGCATCATTTCTGGGATATTGCTGCCAAGAGTGCATGGCCTGAGTCTGGGCAAAAGGAATCACTCAACAGACCCAGTCTGAGGGACATTATACAGAATGAATACACAATACAGATACAGAATTTAAAATGTCAAGGCTGTGGAGGAGGGAAAGAGTGAGGAAATGTTCCAGATAGAAGGAAATTAAAGAGATATGACAACTAAATGCAACACACGATTCTGGATTGGGACCTGGATCAGAAAGGGAAAAGAGACGTTTGAGGAACAGTTGAGGAAATGTGAAGGGGGTCTGTGGATTGGAGGGTCGTGTCATATCCATGTTAATTTCCTGATTCAGAAGCTTGTATGGTGGGAACATAGGAAAGTTTCCTCATTTGAGGTTGGGGGTGGAAAATACACACTGGAGGATCTAAAAATGATGGTGCATCATGTTTGCAACTTCCTCTCAAATGATTCAGAAAAAGACTAATGAAGATGGAGATACATATACGTGTGTGTGTGTGTGTGTGTGTGTGTGTGTGTGCGTGTGTGTAGAGAGGGAGAGAAATGAAGAAGTAAAAGTGGTAAAATGTTAATTAACATAAAGGAATCTGGATGGAGGGGATATGGGTTCTTTAGGTTTGGAATTATTTCAACAGAAATTTAAAAACTATTGTTGTAGTATTTATGTTTATTGAAATGGAAAAATGCTTATAATTTATTTTGTAGATTATTTTTTATAATTATATGTTCGGAGTAATTTCTTCACTGTAGTGATTATTAACTTTCTCTTTATGCTTGTCTGAATTACAGGACATTTTTTAAGCTTTCAATTTTTCTAATCAGAGGAAAATAAAAGGTATTTTTATTTTGAAGTCAGTCTTTAAAAACTTCATAATTACAAATTCTTATTTACAAAATTTTTCAAGTCCCTTTGTTTTTCACAAATGGCAGGACTAAAATTACACTATGTATACAAATACATCTACGCATATAAGGTACTCATACTTACAAAAGACACAGATATAGAGACATAAAATCATCACTTACTTTAAAGTATACATTTCAATAATTTCTAAGCAATGACCTAAAGTTGTCATTATATATACTCAATTACATAATTAAGCACTCAATTACATTAATAGTCCTAAGTTTTGTAAACCAGCAGCTCAGAAAATTAAAATTCAATCCAGTGACATTTATATAACACTCTCCAGTCAACAAAGTTATTTCATTGTATCTTCAGAATCATGTTGTTTGGCTGCTACTGTTATTACACAAGAATCCACTTGTGCCTCACCCCAGACCTCTCCTCCTCATGACACAGGAGCCAGCAAAGGCCTCCTCTCACTGGATGAAGCTCGTGAGTATGAGGAGCAGTCAAGCCGTCAAGGTGGAAAAGAGCAAGAACATGCTCAACGCTTTAAGATAGCTCTTGTCCTCACTTCACACCCAGGCAGTCAGCTTGTCGTCACGATCCCCACTCAGCTTGTTTTCTGAATCCACTTCAGACAGAGGGTTCTGCTCAGCGATCTGCAGCCATCCTGTTCACCATTAAGCCCTCATCTTCATTCGTCAGTCCTAAGAAAGAGGCCTGAAACCCATGGATGTGGGGGAAGTAGGATGTTAGGTAAAGAGAAGGAGATTAAAATCTCCTAAGCAGGGTAAATGATTAAAGCAGTTTTCCCCAAATCCAAAATCATTAGCAGATCAATACCCTTACACGATAAGGAAGCATCTGCATCTCGAATTCTAGCTGTTGAAACTGGAGCTGTGCAGGTAGTGCCTAGTTGTGTAGGTATCTTATCTGGCTAGTTACATAGTACAGTTTGCAGAGGAAACTTTGTCTCTTCCATATCTCACTCACCTCTAATTTTTCAGTTTCTTTCAGTGGCCTTTACCTCTTGGTGTATCAGTTCACATCGTGATTTTCATTACTCGTGGCGGATCCGCACCAAAGCTGAGAGAATCCAGTCTGCCTGCTGCTTTGTTAGGAATCTGTGATGTCACCAATGGAGACAGGAGAGGAGATACCACAGCATTTGAAGCAAGTGGTGAGAGGAGAAAATGTTGTTCTGAATTATACCCTAGTGTCCAGCCCATTTGCTAAACCCGTTGTATACATTATAAATTGGAGGAAGATGGAGCTGGAAGGGAGTAAAACGGCTCTGCATAAGAAGGGGGAAAAGACAGACATGGAGGGAGGGAGGCGAATGTCCAGGAAGGGGAAGGCAGGAGGCCAAAAGGCCAAGTGCCAGAGAGAAAGAAAGGGAGAAACAACCAAGATCAAGGAGAGAGACAGGAGAGAAGACACACATTTATCGGGAAAATGTAATTGGAAAACCGTCCTCTGGGTATGCAGCGTCATCCATCTTCTTTCATCCCTCTCCCGCTCCCCACACAAAATTCCTCAACACTAAATTGATTACTAATAATCTTATGCAAATAGAATTTTGTTACTCATCTTCCCACTTCAACTCTTGTTCCCTCTCATCTACTCTCCACATAGCAACCAAAAGGCTTTTTTTTTTTTTTGAGGGAGATTAGCCCTGAGCTAACATCTGCTGCCAATCCTCCTCTTTTTGCTGAGAAAAATTGGCCCTGGGCTACCATCCGTGCCCGTCTTCCTCTACTTTATATGTGGGACACCTGCTGCAGCATGGCTTGATAAGCAGTGTGTGAGTCTGTGCCTGGATCAGAACCAGTGAACCCCGGGCCACTGAAGCAGAACGTGCGAACTTAAATGCTAGGCCACTGAGCCGGCCCCTGAAAGGCTATTTTTAAGACATAAAATCAAACCACTAACTCCCGTGTCTAAAACACTCCATTTGTTTCTCACCATACTCAGAACAGAAACAAAATGTCCAGCGATGGCCCCCAAAGCCCCTTATGATCTGGACCCTATACATCCCCAGGCCCAAGTCACGTCACCCTTTCCCTCACTCACTCCCCTCCAGCCACCCTAGGTCCTCTCAACCTCTTGAAAGTGCCTGGCCCCAAAAGTGCTATTCTAAACCAGACAAACTGTGCTTACAGGGAAGCAACCTACAAAGATCAGGACTTCCAGAAGCCCATGGAAAGGCTGAGATGCCAGTCAATGAGGAATGTTCTATCCTGGGAGGCAGACCCTTATGACATCAGACCAACATCTGTTATTCTACTGTCAATATTTGAGAAAATTAAGTGGACAACTGCATAATTTTTCCCCTGCTCTGAGTGCTATGGGACCCACCCGATCATCATTCAGGTGAGACTGCAAAGCTAGCCCCAGACTCCTGGCAATAAATAGAGTGTCATGGTTAATAACACGAGTTTGATTTAGACAAGCGAGGTTTGAAATCTAGCTTTACCACTTAGAGGCTGCATTACTTATGCGAATCACATAGTCTCACTGAGCCTCAATTTTCTACACTGCAACGTGGTAACTATTTGAACTTTGGGCAAGTTGAGTTAGAAAAAGCCTATAAAGCCCTTTCTCATACAATCACTGCTAAATCCTGAACAGCCACTAAACAGAACTGTAGTCTTGGCTTTTATTTTTATTTTTACAAACTTCATAGGTGCAGGAGTTAAAAGATTGGTCAGCAGGGAAAGAGCCAGCAAAGCAATCAACTTCTCGTTGATCAGGACTGTGTTAGACTTTGCCCAAAGCCTCTGAAAAACCTGGTGCAGTGCTGGGTACACGGTGGGGCAATGTTTCTCAAGTGAGGCACATAAACCCCTGACAAATCAGAAACATTCATCGTGTGGCACATTCCTGATATCTATCCAAGACCTCTCGTCCAGAATCCCTGGTGTTGAGGGCGGGGATGGACATTTTAAGCTTCCTAGGTGATTTTTACTGCACACATACGTCGACAGCATATAAGTTGCGCTCAAACCAAAACTGAATAATTTATTGAACAACAGAATCTACAATTCTGATCCCACATGCAAACAATCTCCACTTGGCTTAGCATCTTTTTAAAAATCTTCCTCCAAAACAAAAACAATATATTAGATATTTTTTCAAAAAAGAAGTACAATGAACAAAAGGTCAAGGGTTGCTGAGATATTTATTTCAAACCCCTAGAGACTTCCTCTTTGACATTCCAGAGGCTCTCAATGGGCCTCTAACTGGGACATTATATAACCCATGCTCATTAAAATCCCTTCTTCCAGAGACCTACCTCCACAGTGCAGGTTCTATCAGGTGGAGGCTTAGAGCTCATTTATAGAATTAACACAGCACCCTCTCTCAGCACGTCATCACTCTTAACCACCCTATATCTCTGTAGTAAAGAATATGACTCCATTTTTGGTGTTTGATTGCTGACAGCTTTCAAGTCACGTCATTCCCTTCTCCTTCTGCCCCACCTCTGGACAAGCTGATAAGAAAGCCTGGGTGCTTCTTCCTTTGGCGCCAGCAGGAAGCTCAAATCATGCAAGCCCCAGAACACATGAGGGAACATAGAGATCCAAGCCACTCACTCCTCTTTGCTCACTCAAGCCATTTTGGGACCTGCTTGGGAGTTTGCCTCGCTCTCCCTGGAAAGTTTCATTATGTGAGTGGTAAATCTTTTCATACTCTCTTAGTGTGTGTGTGGCATCATCAGTCTAGATACCCGAACCAAATTTTGGGTGATGGGAGGCCCATCTTGTAGCCTTGGACTATCTGAAAAATAACCTGTAGACTATCTGAAAAATGGCAGTAGCCTTTTAACCCATCTCCGTAGCTGGTTTCTCTGTCTGGTTTGCACACAATGAGAGATTCATCTCCCCGACATGCTGCTCTGTTTTTGTCACTTCTCCACTTAAGGTTAGAATTAAAGCTTTTCAATTATTTCCCTACAAAATCAAGTTCTAAAACCTTAGCCTGGCATCTAAGGCCCATAATTTTAATTCAATTTATCTTTCTAAACTTGTCTCCTCTACTATTTTTCAAAAACCCTGTTCTTTAGCCAAATAGCTGAACCACTGATTCCCAAAGGAATTTTAATGTCTGACTTGTATTTATAATTGGCCTTGTATGTTCTTTTCCATTGTTGTCTTAAAGTATTACTTATATCTTATGATGTTATTTAAGCTTTCAATTCTTAACAATTTTCCTCTACAAGATTTTAAGAAGCCAGGAAACTTCTTTGTTCTTCCCATAGGACTTAAGGCAAAGCCTGGCATGTCATATGTGCTTAATGAATATTTATTCTTCTGATTTGATTTTACAAAGAGTCATAAATCTACTCCAGGATTTCTCAAGGGCAAATATTAAAACAAAGGATGATTTTTGATGTGAACTTTTCAGCCAAATTTTATGTTTTAATGGTGCATGACTTTCTGGATTGGGTTTGGGAAAATATTTTTTCATATAAAAATGAAATGCATCTGTCCTTTAGTCTGTTGTATTAAACAAGTTTGAACTTTTCTCACTGTTGTAACTTATCAAAGATAACATTTGCTTAGGCTGAATTATTAAATCAATTGGCTTGCTTCAAATGTACTGATTTTTACAGGAATTTTTGCAATCATAAGCTTTTAGTACAGATTTTAATCATTCAATTAGCACTAGTAGGCGCCTTATTGCTAAAAAGTGCAACCTGCTAATTTTTTTCCCCATTGCATTGGTGTTCACAGGGGCCTACACAACAGGGACTCATGACTCCTTCAAAAGAGCATTTCTCTTCTTTAAAACCTCCATCCAGTCTTCTTCCTGAACAGATAATAACTCAAGGAGAAAGACTTGGGGCATCACAGCTCTCTCAGTAACAACCGTAGTCATGCCAGTAAAGCTTCCATCACAAACACATAGGATATGTTGTGGTATCCAAGGAAATTCTGAACTATTTATGAGAAGGCCAAGAAATACAGGTGGCTCACATTTCCCTTAAACTTGGTTCGATGCAAAGAAAAGAATGTCCAGCCTTCTACAATCTAGAAGCTACTTGAACAATATTTGTACCAATGCCTTTCTCAAAATCCTCCTAACAATGTCTAAAACCAGGTTCTGTTCTTTTTATTAGACAACTTGCTCAATAAAGCCAGGTGAATCTATAGACTTCTGCACATAACGGTCTGGGAGCTGGGTGCTGCAGATTAGAAAAGCAAAAGACTGTCTTAAGAAATGCTTTGGATCACATCCTTGGACTTCTTCAAATATTTTTGAGAACCATATTAAAGCTTGACTTGCCTGTTTGTGCTGTGCTTCTGTAAATGTGACACTGCTTGGGGACTGGACCTCATGGGCGTAGCTTTATAAATACTGTGTCAGCTCCAAACTCTAACTTCTACAGCACTTTGTCAGTTTCTCTGTTACAACCTCAGCTGCCATTCACTAAAAAGCTAATATACATACACAACACTCAAGACATTCTTGGGTGTCCAGGCTTTTCCCCACCTCACTGAACACTCTTCATATGTCTCGTTCCCTTTAATTAAGTGCAATTCCCTTCATTCTCTTTGCTCACTCATAACTCCTACAAACGGCCTCACATGTCTGAAATAATTTCCATTCAGCTACCCTCCTCCACATTCCTCACCTTTAAATGCTCCATGTATTTGGATAGTCTGAAAAATCTCAAAATTTCTGAAGTCTCCTAAGCGGAGTTTTATATCCAGATCTATTAGTTTGGTACTCTCAAACATACATATTTTCATCCTATCGCATACTTTTTCTAACTGTGTAAAATTGATCTTAGCAGCATCTAAATCTGGCAATGGCAGACTATCCATTATTGATGCTAAATAAATCTTCATTCATGATAGTGGAAGCTAACAAGGCTGTTATCTGAGATAAGGCTGTGCAATTCACCAGCAATGGCACCTGAGCAACATGTCACTAAGCTCCCTCAATTGCTAAGATTTATTTCATTCTTAAAAGAAAAAAATGCAGCCTAATTTTGCAGCTGCACAAAGCAAAATGGTGAAAGAAAACATTATCACAGATTAGAGTCAAGTTTCTTGATGTATCTGTATTTTTTAGAATATCTAGAATCACCACTTATGCCTTGTTGTAACAAAAGGAACATTTATGTGTAAAGTATGGAAATAATTCTGTGAAGACTAAAAGAGGATATTTAAAATATGCTCACATACTTGAAGGGTTCCTGATAAATAAAACCTGAATGTTCCACTGATATCCCAAATTAGATTTCTAGTCTTTGCAACAAATCAGTAAAATAATCATTCCTAAATAAATACCATGTGTTCAATAATGATTATATTCTGTCATTTCTTTTGTACTTGTCCTGTAATAATCAAGCCAATAAATCCTGAACAGCCGTTTGACATATAATGTTGCCACATTTTTGTGGGGACTTGATCCTAAATATGACCAGAAAAGCCAGTCTCAAAATGTCTCCTTGGTGATGATCCACTTCTTGGTTCCCATCTTATTCATCACATTCTCAAAGGGACTTGCTACGTAGGCGCAGTGTTCTTCATCAATCAGCTAGGAGGACAGCAGTGGGGAAAGAGCAACTTTTGCGTATGTTTCAGAGACATCAGGAGCTGGTCACTCTATTTTCAGGCAAGAGCTCACTTTAAATTCTTAAATATTGACTAACCAGCTTCTAGTTAAAATGTAGATTGAACACAAGTATTTGCTTTTTTCCCTCCAGAAACCTCACTAAGAAGGCAGTAAATGTATTAAAATTTGTAAATCCACAAGTATAAAGAAAACAGGAAGAGAAATGACAACAAAATTTTGAAAGCTGCAGATCAAAGCAATGAGTGGTTACTAACCTGGAAAGCTAGAAAGAGCCCGGAAGTGGTTTGAGCTGGGGAAGCCTTAAGGTAACTCCGGAAATAAGAAATGCACATTACAAAACCACAGAAACTCTCCATAATTGGGGCATCCATGATCTCTGAAAGCAGGGGTTCAAGTGAAGCTGAAAGGCGGGAGCGTAGTTGAAAATTTGTATAAGAAACAATCAATCTCCTGGGTTTCCTCCCCAAGGCTGTTGAGTCAAATGACCACCTCTTCCCCCACCATGAAAGAAAAAAAAATGTTTGCTCACTGGAGAGGTTGAACCGGAGAGACTCCAGCCTCACCTCACCACACATCTTAAAGGACAACTGTAGTAAAAACAGGGAGAACAGACCAAATGTGAAACTTCTGGAATGTGAACCATTCCCACCCCCACCCCAGCCCCTTCTCCCACTCAGTCCCAGAATGCTGACAGGAACTCATAACCCTCAGGCATAAAATTGGAGGATTCACTTCTAGAGAAACTGACCCAGCAAAAAGACCTACAGCTCTTGACAGCTTGGGTGCCTTTAAGAAAACGCTCAGCCAGATTATCTTAGACTGAAGCCCACTACTCAGCAAGGCCCATCCACTCATTGAGAGTTTATAAGCAACCTGTTTTGGTACCTTAAATATAAGCACACAGCCAATAATAACACAGAATATGAAGAAGACCTATGATATGAAGAACGTAGACCAAAACAGAACAAATAGAATGAAAGGAATCAGAGAAAAGAGAGGCATTGAATGAAACAGAAGAAAACTTCAAACGAAAACCATAACAAATCCTCATAATCCTCAGAGAAATAAAAAGCATCCCAAATAATATTTACAAGGGAATAATAGTGTAACTAATGAATACTGGTCTAACAAAAATTATGTTGAGAAAATGTGAGAACTAAATTATCCTCCATAGTAGGAAGTTAGTAGATAACATCTAAAGCTGAAAATTAAGAAATAAAACTAGAAGCATATTATTGAAAATACAAAATTAAATACCAGAAGAAAGCTAAAAGACTTGAGAGAGATTGCTTCTTGAAATGAGATTTAGTGGTAAAAAGAGGTGGAACAAGAGACCATTGGTTTTCACTGAAAGCCTTACAGAACTACAGTCATGTGCTGCTTCACGTCGGGGATACATTCTGAGAAATGGTTCGTTAGGGGATTGTGTCACTGTGCAAACATCATAGAGTGTACTTACACAAACTTGGGTGGTATAACCCATTACATACCTAGGCTATATGGTACTAATCTTATGGGACCACGGTCATATATGTGGTCCGTCGTTGACTGAAACGTCAGTATGTGGTGCATGACTGTATTTGACTATTTAAACTGTGTACGGATGTAACTAAACTATGCACATATGTAACTTTGAATAAAAGTAAAGTTAAATATAAAAAATTAGAAAATGTGCTAGCTACAACTTACTGAAAGATAATTGTAAAGAAAGAAGAGTTTAATTAGAACTGATTCTAAAATGTATATGGAGATGCTAAGTATCTAGAACAGTAAAGACAAGACATGAATACTTTTTATAAAGCTTCATAATTAAGATAATGTAGTACTGGCATAAAGACAGACAGATAACACAATGAAACAAAGTAGAATAAAGGAAAAGATCTGTATATATAGTCATCTGATTTACAACAGAAGCACCATAGTAATTTAGGAGCAAATGATAGAAATTTTCAATAAATGTTGCTGCAGTAATTGGATATCTATGTGGGAGGAAAATGAACCTTGACTCTACCTCACGCCATATACAAAAATTAATTAGACATGAATTACAGATCTAAAAGTAAAAAATAAAACTTTTAGAAGAGAACAGAATAATAGATTTGTGAACTTGAGATAAGATTTGAATAGTACAAGAAAAGCGCTAAATATAAAATAAAAGATAAATTAAATTTCATCACAATCAAGAACTTCTATTAATCAAAAGACATCACTAAGAGAGTTAAAAGACAAATCACAGACTGAGAGAAGATGTTTGCAACACGTATCTGACAAAAGGATTATATTTAGAGTATATAAATAACTGCAAATCAGTAATAAAAAGATAGGCAATCCAATTTAAATAATGGGCAAAAGACTTGAGTAAGAACTTTACAAAATGGATATCCAAAATATCAATAATTATTTGGGGGAAAAAATGCTCAATTTTATTATTCATTAGGATAATACAAATTAAAACCAAAATGGATACTACTCTATACTCACCAGAATGGCTAAAATTTAAAAGACAGGTAACAGCAAAAGTTGGTGAAGATGCGGGACAACTGGAATCTTCAAATGTTGCTAGTGGAAATTTAAGTCGTATAAATGCTTTGGAAAATTGTTTGGCAGTATCTATGTGCCTATCTTACAACCCAGCAATTCTACTCTTAGGTATACACACAAAAGGAATAAATGCATACATCCACCAAAAGACGTATACAAGAATGCTCATAGCAAATGTATTCATTACAGTAAAAACATTAAAACAACCCAAATCTTCATTAGCAATGGAATGGATAAATAAACTATGGTATTTTCATACAATGGGATACTGAATAGGAATAAAAAAGAACAAATCGCTATTATATGTAAGAATGTGGATGGATCTCACAGACATAATGTTGAGTGAAAGAAGCTGGATACAAATGAGTACGTATACTATGACTCCATTTATATAAGGTGTGCAGCAAAACTAATTTTTCCTGATAGAAGTCAGAGTGATTACCTCTGAGGACAGAGGTATTCACTGGAAAGGAGCACAAAGAAACCTTCAGAGATACTGGAAATATTCTGTATCTTAATGTGGTTTGTGGATCCATAAGTATGTTCATAAATAAAAATTCACAAACTGTACACCTAAGATTCACGCACTTTACTATATATGTTATACCTCAACAGAAAAGGAAAGTTTGTTTGGGGAATATCCTCTCATATCCTCTTTAAAGTCCTTCACCTCCCTCTGGGGACGCCTATCACCACTACCTCTGGTTTCCAGTAACCCCAGTGCACCCTGTTTACTCCTGGAGTCCAAACTGGAAGCAGGTTCCCAGCTGTTCAGCCAGTGATTTTTCCAGAGTCACAACAATAAACACCCTCTTTCCCCAACCACCAAAAGTTGGAGCTTACCCATCTCAAGCTTAACCGTTTCATAAATATACACTGTGCCAGACATCCTGGCCCTGCAGCCGCCCTAAGTAAAATGCTTGTTCCTAGAGAAGGCGCATATTTTTAAGATTCCATTCTGTCATCTTACTCCACATTCTAAGCTTGCTGAAGTCGTCCTCCCCACCCCTTACCCCAAAAAAAAGAACAAAGGAAGAAAATAAAGAAAAAAGAAAGGGAAGATGGCTCTGTAAATTTCTGATCTTTTTCTCCCCTGGTGGCACAAATTTTGTTTTCTTTCTCTTTTTATAATTTTCATATTTTTTTCTGCTTCTCTCTTTCCTTTACACTATTTTTATTCCTTCTTTGCTCTCTAGCTATTTCTCTCATACTTTAATAAGACATAGGAAGAATGGGATAATACTAGAATGAGTTTTTAAAAATTAATAGACTTTTAAGAGTAGCTTTAGGTTTACAGAAAAATCGAGCAGAAAGTACAGAGAGTTCCCATATACTTCCTTTCCAAGACCCCCCGCCTTCCACCCACAGTTTCCGTATTATTAACATCTTGCATTGGTGTGGTATAATTGATGAACCAATATTGATACATTATTATTAACTAAAGTCCATAGTTTACGTTAGGATTCAGTCTTTGCGGTGCATAGTTCTATGGGTATTGACACATGCATAGTCATGTGTCCACCAGTATCATAGAAAATAGTTTCTCTGCCCTAAAAATGACCTGTGTGCCACCTGTTCCTCTCCCTTGCCACCACCCCCACTGAGCCCCTGGGAACCTCTGTTCTTTGTACTCTCTCTATAGTTTTATCTTTTCCAGAGTGGATTCATATAGTATGTAGCCTTTCAAACTGGCTTCCTTCACTTGCAATATGCACTGTTTCTTCCATGTCTTTTCATGGCTTTATAGCTCATTTCTTTTCATTGCCAAGTAATAGTCCATTGACTGGGTTACCACCATTTTTTTATCCATTCATCTGTTGAGTTAACATCTTGGTTGCTCCCAATTTTGTCAAGTAGAATTAAAAGTGCCATAAATATTGGTGTGTGAGTTTCTATGTGGAAGTTAAGTTTTCACCTCATTTGGGTAAATACCTGGGAGTGTGGATCATATGGTAAGATTGTGTTTAGCTTTGTCATAGAATAATTTTTTAAACATTCTAAAAATAAAGAAATGAGGCACTTCTTCAGAATAGGACATTGGAAATACCCTTTCTTCTGTTGCTACTCTAGTCTTGCTCAATAATAGGTCTCACAATAGTTAATATTTTTGCATTTTAACCTCTACACTTCTTCTCTTGAAGGATCCTCTGAACTCCCCTGTACAACAAATTAGAATCAAGTAGACCCATGAGGTGAGGGAGAGAACCAAAATGCCTTGGACTAAATTCCATAGGTAAGATGCCTATCTTTTTCTTGAGTTAATGAGTTTTGAAATGAGATAGGTCAAGTTTAACTCCAAGATCTGCTACTTATTCTCTTTGTAGCAGTTACTTAATCTCCCACAGCCTCAGTTTCCCATCCATATATCGGTGATTAACAGCATAATGGCGTCAGAGAAAGGATTTGATGAGCTGGCATATGCAAAGCACGTAGGACAGAACCAGGTGTATGGGAGATTCCCAACAAAAGTTTATTTCCCCCCTTTGATTAAGACTATTGGAATACCACGCTACATTCTCCCTCCCCACTTCAATGGAGTAATACCAGCGGATAACATACCTCCTCTCAGGAGACCAGGAAATCTCCTCTGATAAGACTTCCAACTGAATTCTTGAAAAGTCTTGAAAAGACTTCTAAGAAAGAGTGACATTCTGTGGTGGTTATTAAAAGTAGGATGAAAATAGACCTCGGCAGCTCTCTTAATGGCTTTACTCCTTAATGTTCTTTAATGTATTACCTTCTCTGGAGTATTTGCATTTTAAAAGAGGATTCCAGAAGATAATATAAAGGCATTAGTGCCCAGCTGAATTTTACTCAATCTTGTGGTTCATTCCCCTTAACCTGCCAGAGGAAATACCAATCTTTCTGCAACATAGCCTAACTTGTCCACAGAATTCAACTCAGATTCTTCAAACAACAATGGAATGTGGGGTCGTCCTTCCTACAAGGACTACAAATTTCGAATGAAAGGAACATAATATTGAAATTGCTCAGAGCCTTCTGAAAAGCAAGACTGCTGTTTTTTATGGGTATGAGTGTAAAAATCATTTTTTGTGGAAATATATCTATCTTTAGAGGTGTTAGCCCTAGCTACTACAAGGAGTATCCAATCAAAGTTAAGTGACTTCACAGAGATCAAAAGTGCTGAGATATGCTTATCATATCTAGGATGTGTCAGATTTTTTAGAGCTAGCTCTGCACTTTTAGTATCATAATAAATGCTGTCTCCCTTTTCTTTCCCTAGATGATTACCAAGGGATTAAAAGCTTTTTAAACACACCAATGTTATGACCTTCTGTCAGTCATAGATCCCAATATCCTTTCCCCAAGACAATTCACCCTCCCAATTCTCAAGGTTTTATTTGCATCATAGAGCCAGTATTTTCTCTTCCTCAGCAGAGGGTGGGACCCGTGTCTTATTTGTCCAGATAGTTTGTAGCATGGAGCCTTGTGTACATGGTGTTGAATATCCATTGACAAATGTCATAGCCTTATTGTAAAACAGGAAATTAAAGATGAAAATCCTCTCTTTACATTGTGATTACCAGGCCAGTGGTTAATAATTTTCATTTTACAATTTGCTATACAACAGGACTATGTGGTAGTATTAAAAATAATTACAACAAACTCCGACATTCTTAAGAGATATGTCCTAAGATATTTACAAATTCCCAAAATCACACATACCATTTATAGCACAGAATTTTTCCCATAAAGTTCAGTCAAGTATCACTTAAAACTTTTAACTGACCCCTTAAGACCTTTATAAATCTATAAACAGAGGACTAGAGTCATTTATAAAGCTAATAATATAAATTCTGTCTGGAAAATTTATTGAAATAGTTTGTGAATTACCTTTCTGTATTTCCTTATGGTGCAGATAGTAAAAGCATTCATATCATGGATCTAATCCACTTCCAATGTGGAATTTCCACTCCATAATTTATCCCCAGCTCCTATTTTTCCTTATAAGCATCACTATTTCTTAGATTTCTTAACTTTCTCTTTACTTCCATGCCAACACTATTCAGTGGTTGGTTTGAGTTGTTTGGTTTTTTCTGTTTGTTCCTCTGGTTATCAGGGGCATTTTCCATAAGATGCAGAGACTTTCTTGCTTCACAAAAGGTGGGTGGATGGGAAGATAAGCTAAAAACCATAAAGTCAGGCTGAGATGAGGATGTTTGGCACTGGATAGGCTCCCACCCCAGGAAAGTGACTCACTCCTGCCAACTAGCCTCCTCTCAGTGTGTGGGATTCAATATGTACCTTGACAAAATTCAGACGACTATATTATGTGGACCATTGGAGCTACTTAGCAATAGTCATAACCATACATGTTAATTCTCTAACTGCCAAAGATCTTATAATGATTCTTTTAAAACTCCAATATAATTTGTGAATATACGGCCTTTTAGAGAGAGAGAGATGGAAAGAAGGCTAAATTAGTGAGCCTTCTTATGAGTAAGGAACTGGGTTACTTGCTTTATTCTCTAGAGACATGACATCATTTAATTCTCCCAGCAACTTTATGAGGTAGGTATATTATTCCTATTTTCACAAGGAACTAAAGCTCCGAGAAGATTTAAACTTACCCAACATTACACAACGAATAATTGGCCTGGAAATAAATCAAAGCTGGGTCTGTTTGACACAACAATGTTATTTTCACTGGAAACTTACTGCTCAAAATTTCCTCAGACCACAGCAATACCGTCACCTGGGAGGTTGCAGAAAATTCAGAATCTCTGAGAAATTTTAACTAGTTTATAGATAATTATAAATTGAGGTCTACCAAATCATAACTGCCTAGGAAAGAACAGGAAACTAAGAAACTGAGACACAGGCTGAACACATTGACCAAGTCGAACTTACTCCTTAATTAGGTAATCTAACCTTCGAATCTGTTCTTCCTCCCTGGGAACTTTGTACCCCATCCTCAGGTTGTTTTAGATTCCCTCTTCTGAACATACTCCTCTACTATTCTTTCCCGTCTCAATTAGTGACATGGCCCCAATTGTTCAGGCCTATCCTAGGAGTCATCTTTAATTTTTTAATTTTCATTGTCCTGCATGTAATCCATCACAACTTCTTTTAGATTCACCTCCAAAATAAATACCAAAAGACAACCATACTTTGTCACCTCTACCCTTGTCTAAAACACCTCATCTCTTTCCTGGGTGATTACATGGTCTCATAACTCACTATTCTTTCTTATTCTACTCTTCAACTCCTGCAAGCCATTCACTATACAGAAGTCAAAGCAATATTTTTAATTATTTCTAATACTTTCTTCTTGTATTTAGAATAAAGTTCAAACTCCATGATCTGGCCACTCTTTCTGCCAGCTTCTTTCTCATTTACCATGCTTGAGTTAACACCGGCCTTCCTTCTTTTTCTGGAATATGTCAAACTCATTCTCTCCTCAGGGTTTTCATACTTCCCTCTGTCTGGAATGCTAACCTCCAGAGCTTTCTCTGCCCTTTCTCATCATTGACACATCCATTTAAACATCAACTTCTCAGAGGAGCCTTACCTGACCAACTTAACTACAGCAGCCCCTCCTGATATCTGATATTTATTCCTTACCCTGTTTTATTTTTTTCATAGTACTGTTTCAGGTTGGGCTCCCCGGGAACCAGAGACTGAGGAGTGGTTTTGCATGTAGGCAGATTATTAGAGTTTCTCTTGACCAACACCTGAGGAAGGGAAGGAAAATAAGAGGATTGGGCAAAGGGAGAAGATGGCTACAACTACAGTCTCAGCAAAGGCCTCAGCCAACCCCACAGTTAAGTTCTGAAACTGCAATGGCCCTTTAGAGATATACCAAGTTTCAGCAAGAGGTGACAAGATTTTATATCCTCCCACCAACCAGTTCCTGGAGGCCAGCTGGCCCAAAGAGGTGCAGCAGCTCTCTTCAGTTGAGACAATTCCAAAGACAGCTGACAGCTAAAGTTACCTGTTTGTAGTACACCTGGCATCTTGAGGAGCACATTTTTTTGTACTGAATGAGGATCTGGGTAGTACCTCACAGAGTTCATGAAAATCCACCCTTTGAATCCATTGCTTTGTGCACCGTCTGGAAGCAGCTTTGTTAGGATGCTGGTGTATCTCTTTCTCAGGTAAAACTTACTGAGGTTTAGTGGCGTGAAATACAGCCCCAGCCACTGCAGCCAGTGTTGGGATCTCAAGCGAAACTCATTGTGTCCCTCCTCTGTCACCCATTGTATATTCTCCTCAACCTTATCTAGCACCTCCATGGGTCTATGTGTCTTACCTGCTAGCATGAACCAGACCAGAGGGATCTGAGCTCCTAATCACCATGTCCTTCTCTGACTAAGGCTTCTAAACTGTCAAAATTGGGCAAAGCAATACCAAGAGGCACCTAAAAAATCACTTGGGTACCAAATACATTCTTCCTTGCCTCCCTTGTATAACAGTCTCCCAATCTTCTCCTGATGCCAAGAGGCAGCACCTTCTTGCCTGTTGGAGCCCACAATGCTCAGGAGTGAGCTGTAGCTTATAGTTTAATAGGACTCTTGCTGTGTCCTCTGGTGAATGCATTCCCCTTTTGAGAACCAGGACCACTAAACCCACAGAATGCTAAGATGCAAGGAGAGGAAGACAAATTCTCCAAGCAGCTAACTGGGAGTAATGGTAAGCAGAGCCATTCCAGCCTCCATCCCTTGATTCCTGGACCCATGTATTCTACCTATTGAGGGTGCAGCATCATCTAAAATTCACTGATATCAAGTACACACTGTAACCTTGGTGATTACCCCTACCGCTTCCTGACAAGGTATAATCTCAAAGCTGCTACCTCAGCTATAATTTGAAAGTACCACTCCATCACTCTGCCAAGCCAGCAGCCTCTGGTGATACAGTATGTGATAGCACAAGTAGGTCTCAGTCATGTACCCACTCCTGCATCCCCTTTTATTTAAAGTGGGTACCTAACTCTGAGGCAGTGTGTGAGGTATCCTATGCCCAGAGACTAAATGTTCTGTAAGTCCTCAAACAGTGGTGCTGGCTGAAGCCACATGGGAGGAAAACGCAAACTCAAACTCAGAATATATTTCTATTCCCGTCAAAATGAACCACTGTCCTTTCCAGGATGGAAGAGGTCTAATGTGGTTAACTTGCCACCAAGCGTTTGGTTGGTATCCTCAAGGGTTGGTGCTATACTGAGGACTTGGCATTGGTCTCTGCCGCTAGCCAGTTGGACTTCTGTTGGGTCCATGCACAGCATCCATCTCCGCCACCAGGGATGGTGTCTTTATTCCTGGCTAGGTAGCAGAAAATCTTGACCCCCAATTCTAATTCAGTGTCTGTTTTCTTGGTCCCCTGCTGGTAGTAACTGTTGTTGGTCAGGGCTCCCAAGGAGTAGACTGAGGCAGAGATTAGTAAGCAGGAAGTTTATAAGGGAGTGTTTTTGGGTCCCTGCCTATGGAAGGGAAGGAAACAAGATTGGACAAAGGAAGAAGTTGAGCTATGTTGTAGTCTCAACAAAGGCCTCAGCTGACCCTACAGAAAGCTGGTATGGATCTTCAGGGTCCCTGAGATAAGGTAAGGGGTCCATCCTTTATACCTCTATGTTGACTAGTTTTTGGATATAGACTACCCGATAAAGGGAACACGACCTTGGGCAAGGTGACTCTCTTTAGGTAAGGTAATTCCCAAAGAAGGCTGAGAAGTGAGGGCTGTCTGTTGATGGCATTACCACTGGCGGGGGACAGAAGAACATTAGACCTGAAGAGGTATCTGGGAAAGTCATCAGAGTTCATTACAAGCATGTTTCATTCTCTGAAATTATTTTAATTTAAAAAGAATGTTATTTCATTTATTAAATATCTCCCTCAATTAAAACTAAGCATTGTGAGGACAGATACCTTACCTTTCTGGTGTGTAGTAGGTAGGTTCTCAACAAATAATTGCTGAGTTGTGAATGAATGAATTTTTTAAAACTTATAACTTCTATCAAAATAAGCAAAGATAATATATAAAATGTTATTTAAGGGAGCAATCTCACTGTTAAATTGGGGATTCTTTTGTGTGTTTTTTCTTTTTCTTTTCTTTCTCTCTCTCTTATTTATTTTTTTTGGAATTCAAAGCCAGAATACAAAGGTCTAGAGAAGTCACAACCAAATACTTCAAGATCACTTGTTTTTTTGGATGTCATCCACAGAGTAGTAGATATTAGAAGGAAAGAAGTAAAGAAGGAAGGAAGGAAGGAAAGAGAGAGAGAGAAAGAAAGTAAAGGAAATAATCTTGGGAATAAGTTTGCCTGCCACTGGAGGAATTACTATGTAGTGGTAATGGTATGAGAAAAAATAAACTAAATTGAAGTATTTTGATGTGTCTATGTGGCATATACCTGGGGGAGCTAGTTGCTCCCAGCAGCCCCTGCAGTGAAGCCTAGACCACATCCCTTGCATCTGGAGCCATGATAATTTTAACACTCACCTTTTTGAGGCAAGGGCTGGGACACTGCTGTTGTCAGACGGAACACATTTTGGAGCAAGTTCTTTCTTCAGCCTGGGACAAAGTTTTAGGAGTGAACTGGCAACTCTATTGGAACCAACACAAGCTTCAAAACATGATGGAGGAGAAAAACAAAAATCAGATTTTGAAGACTGGAATTTCCGGAGCAATGTAGACCTCATGGGCTGTGGTTCCAGGCACCGAAGGCTTATCATATTAAAGTATATGGAAGGTTCTGGGCCTCTGTTGATATTGACTCTGTTTTACTCCAATCTCAAGTTACATTTTAAATGAAACCAAAGGAAAAATTATATTCTTTCAATTCATTTATTAATTGTGTGCATTTGACAATGAGATAAAAAGCCTGATACCAACTTATTGCCAAAAGCCAAATGGAACTGAGGTTAAATTTTATATATACTTGCCTAAAGAAAACTACATAAAAATATAGTTAATATTTTATGTCTAGAACTATCTATTTACATTTTTATATATAGATATATAAGAATACATCAGATGTCAGCTGATTTCCGGATAGTGAAGTCTGTAATATTCTATTGCAAATAATATTTTTCAAAAACACAATTTTTACTCAATTGCTAGATCAGTCTATCCAAAATACACTTTAATAAAGGCATGAGATATGTGGAAAAACAAGGAAGAAAAATCCATGAAAACCACTAATGCCAAAATCAAACTGAAAAGTCAAGGCAAGCCAAAGTCTGCAAGGGCACACATATGTGAGCAAGCTGAAGTGGTCAGCTAGATGCCATGAAACAGCTCTCGGCTCAGTTGCAAGGTCCAGTATAGGACTTTCTTGTCTACCCTGTTCTTTCTTCTTTGGTTTTTGCGCGAACCTACATAAATACATTCCTTATCTAGAAGGATGCGTCCACCTTCTGGTGTGGGTCTAGTTACCGGATTCAGAGAGGAACCGAGTATTGAAACTGGCTGTGTAAGTTGTGGTCTATGTTGCCTTTGAGCTGCAGTCTTGTTTGCTCAGGGAGAGGAGCTGGCTGCAGGAAGGAGGCACCTTATTCCTTGGCTGCTGAATTACAATGAGCAGAATCAATCAACAAAGTCAGGACACCATGAGCCCTGACAGGCTCCAGGACGCCTCTGAGGTGAGGCCGGACTGGGGATTTGAGCCTGACACAGAACTTGTTATATTTAATATTAAAGAAACATGAAGCAACGACATGGCCTCAGGAGGCTCTTTGTCTTGGACTCTGAGGAAGTTATGGCTCCACGGCCTTCTCTTTCCTGCCCTGCTGTCAGAGGCTATGTAGAAATAAAAGGCATCTCCTCTTGAAGAGAGCTATGGAAACAATGCATAATAGTTACACATTTTACTAACATAATTATTAAACAAATGCCACAGGTTATAAAGTGCTAGTGCCTGAATATAGAATTTCATTTTGTCCTTAGATTTCCCTTCCTTAAAACTTGAAAACCAGTACATTTAGCTGCCAGTATAAATCAACTCCACCTTTGGGAGAATGGCAGGAGAGCAGGCTTAACTTTGCTACAGTCACCAGGCAAGCGAAACTCAATGGACGACAGACCCTGGACTGTTTCTGGTTTTATCCAGTGGTGCATTGGTGGGAAAATGTTTCGTATTCAGTATTACTGCTCCTAGGGTGTCTCTGATTCCTCTCGCTTTAGTTCACTGACAAAAAGCATGTTTTTAATCTGTCTGCATCACTGAGCCAACTGAGAAAAGGGGGAACACAAAATGGTCTCCATTCCTTGTGAATTATTGAAGCATGTTGTCAGCAACTATAAATCCTGATGACAGATGACAGACTGAGAAGCAGAGAGGGTACAGCCCAATCTGTGGAGCCTAGTGGGAAAAAAGAAAGACAGAAAATCACCTCTTGAATGGAACATTAAAGAAACCCCTATTTATATTTAGAATATGGATTTTGAGGAGCTCTTCACAATCAACCCAAATCAAAATTAACCGGTAAATCGTTTTTTAAATGGTTGGATAAAGTTTTATACTATTTCAGTTGTTCTTTTTCTTTCGTTAACCTCTTACCCGGTTAGGATCAGAGTGATTTAAATGATAAATCAGAGGAAAGCTTGTGGGTACTTAATACAGATACCTCTTACACCTTCTGTAAAAATGTGTAAAAGAAATAGTGTATGAAATAAAACAAGCTTGTTATTTAACCAGCAGATGAAACTAAAATAAAGAATACTGAATACTTTCATAGAGTTCATGTGAGTCCCATTCTCCCTGTCCTCAGTTCTAATTCATTATCTATTCCTTCAGCAAGCATTTGCTGAGGTCTGTTAGTAACTTCCTCGCTGTTGTTTTTGAAGCAAATAGACTCTTAGGAGGTATTTACAACTTTTTGGCCAACAAAAGGATAAGAAAGAATGTCTTACTATGGTGTTAACCGAAATTTTTCTGTTGCGTTAATTTAAGAGATTATTTTCATCCATCTTACATTATTAAATGCCAGGGAATAACTAAATTTTAACTATGTATTTTATTTCAAGAAATACTATGAGTGCCATAGACTCATTAGGAACGGATTCACTGCTTAATGTGAAAGGGATACAGAGACCATCAGGTGTCAGATCCGGTGCTGCCCGGCCTTGGATGGGGAGGCGCCCTTCCCTTCTCTGAGCCTGAGCGACCCGCATCTTTATGACCCTAAGAGTAAATGCCTCTTTGTGTCTGGCATCCTAGGCACCTCATTCACCCACCCTAGTCCAGGCCCTGCCTCAATGACACTGTTTTGAGTTTTATGACTCCAGAAACATCTTAGGTATGAAGAGCTTGTCTCTATTCTGTCTCCTCAGAGTGTAAAACTGCTGACTCCAACATTAATCACACTCCCAAAGCCCAGCCGTGGTGGCTGCTTTCCAAAGGAGCTGCCCAAAGTCGGGGGTAAGGAAGCACTGTTGCTCCAAGAGCTGTCATGAGGGCATTTTCTGAATGCTGACACTGGACATTCTTGCTCAGCGTTCATTGCTCCTCTGATTCCTGTCTTGTGCTTTGGCCTTGAGCTTCGCGAACTGTCACTTTTGGCTCTGGTTTCTTTTGGGTTTCTGCCTCCTGGCTTCCACCTTGTCTCAGTAACGGAACTTCCAGCTCTGACCACCAGCCATGTCCTTAATCTGGTTTGCTGCATGCATTCCTTTTAGGTTTCTTTTCCCCACAGTCCTGGGCTGAGATCCTAAGGCCTCTCAAAATCCATGGTCTAGTCACTGACATGGTCCTGGAAAGGAGACCAGAAAAGCTTGTCTTCTAATGTTCTTTCCCTATCATGAAAAACAGACTAAAAATTTTATTTTGCCCTCCTGGACCACATAGGTGTGTTACAAAGATTAACATCCATGAAGCCTGTGTGGATTAATGTGAAAAGCAGCCATGTAGAAGATTGCCAAGCTATTGCCTTGGCAACATCTCCACATTAGGAAGAAACCTCTAACACAAGCTGTAATTATAAAGTAAGGAGGCTGTCTTTGTTTTTATCAGACACACCAAATTTTATACTTCTAGGTGTCTCTTGTCTCTTTCAAATTAGCCATTTGGGGAAATCATCACTTATTTCTCTAATTCAGAAATTAATCCCTGCTCAAAAAATTGTTTGGAATGACCTTTCGGTACTTCCTTTAGGATTGGTGGCACAGTGTTTTCAAATATCCTTTATGGTAAAAAGTCTTTGTCCTATGAGAGTGGCCCTGAATTTAAAACCACCAAATCTGGGGAAAAGTTAGTCATTTATCTAGGAAATATTGGAGAAAGAGAGAGAGATGGAGAGAGAGAAAGAAAGAGATTGATTCCACCTGTAACTATAAAAAACATAAGACCTGACTCTAAAGTAATGAGGTGGATGTGAGTGTAGGCAAGCGTGCATGTAGAGGGTGAGTGGATGTGTGAAAGACTGAGAAAGGGAGAGAGAATATTCCAGGTATTCCAGTTGGTTGGTAGAGTAGGGACTTTATGTCTCATTGAGTAAAGAATGCAAATCTAACAGGCCATGCATGCAACAACTTGCACCCCTGTCAGAAAAATTTCTCAGCTTCAGTCTTGATTGGAAGCACAAATTTTTTTTTTTTTGAAACAGATGATGCTGTCAGCTGGAAGGCAGAAGGTCCCATGGGGCATGCCCAGGGAACGTCTTTCCTTTACCCAGGATTCGCATAGCTTTGTCATCATCTCTGCTCTCTGCTGCTGCAGAAGACCAGCCAACAGGGGTGGATGTGCAGACTTGTGAGTGCTTTCAACTGGAGTTTTGAGGAAAAGGTTCCTTTGCAAGCTGGTCAATTTGCTCCTAAGCTGCCAACTCTCCCCCTCCCCACTCCTGCTAGTCTCTATTTCCATTATTCCCTCCCTCAGGCATCTCTCTGTCTCTATAAATACAAGCAATTATTTTCAGCTTCAAGCAGGATGCTGCCCCTTAGGAGCCCTCTAAATGCAGTAAATCTGGGAGAAGGTGGATGATTTACAGATCAACGGCTGCCTAGCAGATACTGTGGGATACCAAGGGACTGATAAGCATAGTTCTGCAAGCCATAGAAAAATCTGTAAGGAAAAAAGAGGAATTAAAGTCTTTCTCCCTCCTCTTGAGGAATCTGGTTGCTTCTTTCTTTCCCATTGGCAGATAATTCCATTTTTAGATGCCTACAAGAGAGATGGAAACATTCTTGCTTTGTGAATTCTGGTATTTCTTAACTCATACTGTGTGTGATTCCTGGCCAACATTAACAATAGACTGAATTCCCTGGGTTTGCAATGTTTCCTGGATCCCTGGGGAGGTGGGGAGGTCTGCCTGTCAGATTCTATTGAGGACCACTTGAGGCTAAGTCAGGACATAGGAGCTCAGCCTATGTTGTTGCTTCGAATTCTCAGCAGTACTATTCACCTTCTCACCCTGTAAGTGGCATACCTACCTTTTCCACTTGCCAGTACTGCCAATTCGCCACATTTCAGAAATTGCTTTCATGTATGCCAGAGTCTGCTGAGGTTCCCTGTTCATTTTCTCCTTTCTCTTTTCATCCCTCTGGTAGGTTAATGCAATATATTAGAGTGGATTAGTTGGGTCTGTTTTGTCCTGTCACCTAAATTCAATTCAGCTTAACAATCTCCTAGGGAATCCTCATTAAAGACAGATAAAAAAGCTGCAGAGCTTACGTAAAAAGTTGAGGCACAGTTCACAATCTAATTGGATCAATAATTCAAGCACAAAAAGGAATGTAACACAAGATAGAGGAAGACTGATGTCTTAGGATACAGAAGACATTGTTCCTTTACTATTAGTATTCTGTTGGATGTTGGCCATCAGGTATGGGATACTGGTGAGAAAAAGAGGGGACAACAGAAAGCAGGAAAGGGACCCTATCAATACTTCTACAACAAAGAAGCCCATGCCTGAGTTCTGAGAGGGCCCTGTGCTCATCTGGTTATCCCAGAACCCTCCAAATAGTGTATGTTGGTCAATCTATTTCCAAGGTGTAAGTGTGGTCTGACAAGACAGACATATAGATCAAAGGAACAGAATAGAGAACCCAGAAATAAACCCATGTATATATGGTCAATCGATCTTTGACAAAGTACCAAGAATACACAGTGGGGAAAGGATAGACTCTTCAACAAATGGTGCTGGGAAAACTGGATATCCCCATATAAAAGGATGAAAGAAGACCCCTATGTTATGCCAAACACAAAAACCAACTCAAAATATATTAAAGACTTAATGTAAGACTTGAAACTGTAAAACTCCAAAAAAAAAAAAAAAAAAAAATAGGGGAAATCTTCACAGCTTTGGCTTTGGCAATGATTTCATGGATATGATACCAAAAGCATAGGCAACAAAAGCAAAAATAAATAAGTGGGACTACATCAAAGTAAAAAGCTTCTGCACAGCAAAAGAAACAATCAACAGAGTGAGAAGGCAACCTACAGAATGGGAGAAAATATTTTCAAACCACATATATCTGATAAGGAGCTGATTTCCAAAATATATGAGGGACTCCTACAACTCAATAGCAAAACAAAAAAACAAATGAATAACCCAATTAATAAATGGGCAAAGGACTTGAATAGACGTCTATCCAGAGAAGACATACAAATGGCCAGCAGGTATATGAAAAGGTACTCAACATCACTAATCATCAGGGAAATGCCAGTCAAAATCAAAATGAGATAACACCTCACATCTGTTAAAATGGCTATTATAAAAAACAAAAGATAATACATGTTGGTGAGGATGTGGAGAAATTGGAACCCTTACATACTGTTAGTGGGAATGTAAAATGGTTCAACCACTATGAAAAACAGTATAGAAGATCCTCAAAAAATTAAACATGGAACTACCATAAGATCCAGCAATCTGACTCGTAGGTAAATATCCAAAATAATTTAAATCAGGATCTTGAAGAGATATTTGCATTCCCATCTTCATTTCAGCATTATTCACAATAGCCAAGATATAGAAATAACCCAAATGTCCATCAACAGATTAATGAATAAAGAAAATGTGGTACATAAACACAATGGAATATTATTCAGCCTTAAAAAAGAAGGAATCCTATCATTTTCAACAACATGGATGGACCTGGAAACCATTATGCTAAGTGAAATAAGTCAATCACAGAAGGACAAATACTTCATGATTCCACATATATGAGGTATCCAAAAAATAGTCAAACTTATAGAAACAGAAAATAGAATGGTAGTCGCTAGGGGATGAAGAGAGGGAAATGGGGATTTGTTGTTCAATGAGTATAAAGTTACAGTTATACAAAATGAATAAGTTTAAGAGATCTGCTGTACAACATAGTACCTGTAGTTAAAAATACAGTGTTGTGCACTTAAAATTTTTTTAAGAGGATAGATCTAATGTTAAGTGTTCTTATCACCACAACAAAAAAAGCAAAGGGACACAAGGAAATTTTTAGAGGTGATGGATATGTTTATTACCTTCATTGTGGTGATGGTATCACATGTGTATGACTACGTCCAAAATCATAAAATTGTTACATTAAATATGTGCAGGTTTTGTATATAATTTTACGTAAATAAAGCTATAAAAAATAGAAAAGAAATTTAGGAGTGAAAAGATCTGGGAATGGAGTATATGGCAATTTGAGAAACTTAAAGATACTCAATGCGCCTAGAACAAGAGTTCATTTCAGAGGAGTGAAATGAGACTAGAGGCAGGTTTGGGCTTGGTCTAGGTCTTTGACAGAAAATTAAAGGAGTTTGAACTTTATCCCCAGGACAATAAGAAGGCATTGAAGAGTGGTCAGCAGAAGAGTGTCCTAGATCAGAGTTCCATTTTCAAAATGTTCGTTTAGGTCACAGTGTGAAGAATGAATTGGAGGGGAGGCAGAGAAGATGGAAGGTAGAGAGATAAATTAAGAGTATTGCAATAATTCCCATAGAGATAGTGGTAGCCTAGATGAGAGTAAGGGCATTGGAGTGTGGAGGATTAGAACTTTGGGATTAGTTATGGATATGATTATAATATTGAAACATAATACAATACCTAACGTCTAGTATGCATCTACTATGTGCCTGGCGTTGGGCTCAGCAGTTGGTGAGGTGGGGTTGGAGAAGGAGGAGCCACGGGTAATTCTGAGGATTCTACCTTGGTCAACACAAGCAGTAAAGCCAGGTTGAAAAGGAAGACAAGAGATTCTTGAGGTATAAATATTATTGAACAGTTGAATACACATGTCTGAAGCTCAGGAGAGGGACTGGGCTAGAGATTTTGGTTTGGAAATCGTTAACATCTAGATAGCAGTTGAGTTGATAGGAGAGGACGAGGTTTTGGGAGAATGTGTAGGGTGAGAAGGGACCAAGGTCTAGAGCAACACACTAAATAACAGAGGAGGTCAGTGACCTTTCCTGTTGACCCAGAATTGGCACTAAGCCCTTAGCTGACAACTATTGATTCTAACTACCCGGCATTCTAAAGATAAGTATCAATAATTTATGCCGAATATTCCCTCTGGGGCTTACTAAGAATTTCAGATTTCCTCCTACAAAATCATCTCTGAAGTGGATTTACCATGAAGCTAATAAAGCTTAACCTTTAAGATCTCTCACTTGCACAGGCCTGTTCCAAAACTATTGGTGGGAACTTCATAATGTATTCACAAGTCATACATTTTTGTCAGGTTTGCAAAAGTAAAATACCTGAAATGCAACAGTTAAGACTGCTGTCTCTTTCTACTCCAACTTATCTCTATCACACTTTCCTAGAAACATTTGGTGTAATTGTATGGTTTTTGAGGTCTTCTAAGGGGATATTGAGTTGGGAATTCATTTTGTTTTGGTTTAGTGGGGTATATTTACATGGTTCATTGTCACTTCCATGTACACTTAAGTTATTGCTAGCTGTCCTAGTATAGGAATGGTTTCCTGAATGTTCCTACCACTTACTATGCCAATTGTGACAAGAATTGTGAGCAAATGTGTGGCCGGAGGACATGTACTGATATGAACATTGCACTTGGCACTGGAAATGCATAAGTAGCAAAGAAATAAGATATGAAATATTTAGAGCCAGAGGCTAGTCTATGGAAAATTCCTCCAAATCTTACAAACCATATATGAAAGAAACTTGATTGAGGTTTTCCCAATTTGACAACAACCCTTAAAGTGTATGTGATCATTCCTATAACAAGTTGTGAAACTGAAAGAAACTGTCTTAAAAATTATCAGTAATAAAAACAATTTTTATTAACCACACTAGAAGAGAGATGGGATTGCTTTTCTATTATTTCTATAGAAAGATTATAAAAGAAATTGTCACATGAAGAATCAAACAAAGGTTAAAAGGATATGCAGTGAAAGTATATTAGGCAGTTATGTAATTAAAAACATTATTTATTTCTGAATTTCTTGATGTTTGCTGTTTTTGTCAGCTTTCTAAAGATTGGAATTTATTATGATCTCAAATAAAAAAGAAATAGAAAAATCCTAGATTTAAACTTAACAATATCACTTATTATATCAAATGTAATTGTTCTAACCACACCAAATAAAAAGCAGAGATTGTCAGATCGGATAAGATATCAAAAAACGACATGCTGTCTATAAGAAACCTATTTTAAATCTGAAAAACAGATAAGTTAAAAGTGAAAGGATTAAAACAGATCGTCTGTGCTAACAGTAGTTAAAATAAATCTAGAGTAGTTCCATTAATATCAGACAAAGTGGATTTCAAAGGAAAGAATATTGGAGGGGGTAAAAAGGGTCATTTCATAATGATAAAAAAAAAGGCAATTCATCAAGAGGACATAACGATTCTAAATATGTTTGACCTATTAACAGATCTTCAAAACACATGAAACAAAAACTGATAATACTGGAAAAAGAAGTAGACAAATCCACTGTGGGAGTCAGAGATTTCAATAGTGTTCTCTTAATAATTGACAGAGAAGTAGACAGAAAATCATTAAGTGTACAAAGGACTGAACAGCACTATCAATATATCTGATCTAACTAACACGTGTAGAAGTTTCCATCCAACATCAGCAGAATATACATTTTTTTACAAATGCATATGGAACATTTACCAGATGTATTAGTTTCCTAGGCTGCTATAACAAAATACCACAATCTGGGTGACTTAAAGCAACAGAGATTTATTCTCCCACACTCAAGGGATTAGAGTCTACTCCAATCCAGTATGAGCTCATTTTAACTTGATTAGATCTGCAAAGACCCTATTTCCAAATGAGGTCACATTCAGAGGTACCAGAGGTTACGACTTGAACATATCTTTTTTGGGGACACAGTTCAACCTACAACACCAAAATAGACCATATTCTGGACCAAAAAGCAAGTCTTAATAAATTTAAAAGGACTGAAATAATATAACGTATGTTCTCTGACCACAAAGGAATTAAATTAAAAAATCAGTAACAAAGATATATTCAGAAAATCTCCAAATATTTGAAAACAAAACAACACACTTCTAAATAACCCATTGATCAAAGGAAAAATCATGAGTGAAATTAGAAATTGAGCTGAGTGAAAATGAAAACACAATATATCAAAATCTGTTGGATCTAGCTAAAGAGTGCTTCAGGGCATCACACACTTGTACTAAGTGTTTGCAGAATAATATGTCTCTATTAGGAAAGTAGAAAGTGTTAGATTGAATGATTTAAGATTGCACAAGAAACCAGAAAAAGAAAAGCAAATTAAGCCCAAAATAAACATTAAAAAGGAATTTTAAAAGATAAGAACAGAAATCAATGAAATAGAAAACAGAAAAACAATAGAAAAAAGTCAATGAAACAAAAAACTAGTTCTTTGGGAAAAAACAATAAAATTGATAAACTTTAGATAGACTGATCAGATAAAACACATAAATTACCAATATCAAGAATGAGAGAGGGTATATTGCTCCAGATCCTACAACCATTAAAAAGAAAATTAAGAATAAATTTATGCCGATAAATTCTACAACTTAGATGAACAAATTCCTTGAAAGACACAAGTAACCAAAGCTCACCTAAGAAGAATTAGCAGGCCTAGATTACCCATATAGCTTTTAAAGAAATTGAATTTGTAGTTAAATTTCCAAACACATACAGCTTTTTAAGAGTCTTATTTTATAATTGATTTATGTATTTTAATTTTTTTTTCTCTAGTTGCTTTTAAAAATCTTCTTTTTATCTTTGGTGTTCTATAGCCTCACTATAATGTTGTCTACTATGTTTTTAAGCATGGGACCCATTGCATTTCCTAAATCTGAGGATTTATGGCTTTTGTGAATTCTGGAAAATTCTCAGCTTTACCACCGGAAGTGGAACTTTTACTTAACTAGTGTTAGGCTCATTTTTGGTCTACAGCTGCAGACTACATTTAGGCATACAGCTCTTGCGTAGCTCAAATTCCAGTTCTTATAGGCACTCAATTATTGTGACTCTTTTAAATTTAGATAGACTCTTGAAAGCTACAATCCTGACTTAGACACGTTTTCGAGTATGTGCTAAGTATCTCTCACTCTCAACCCCTAATGCTATATGCGTCCCGTATTACCTCTTCACCCTTAATGAAGTAAATTGAAACAAAGATAGTCATTGATATTCTCTTCCTAAAAGGATTAAATTCCTTTATAATCCTTTTTAATTAGATTTGAGTCCCCAAAAACCACCTAGTTTACTGAAACGAGGTGGTGTGGGGATATTCTGGCTAAACCGCAAAATTGGTATCCCCATAGCAATCCCATTTTCCAGTCTAAGCCCTGAGAATGGAAGAGAAATAAAGTCAATTTTTACTTTTAGAATACTGGTTTGTTGTTTTATGTGGCACAGAAAGTGTCAATTACCAATTAGAAACCAAAATTCAGTACCATTGGTTTTTTTTTTTGTTTTTGAGAGATACTTCTCACCAGATGTTGTTAGCAATTTGACTATCTTGTTAGTGACCAGTATGTTTTTGTCAATTCTGCTGTTTACTGATGTTGTAGCAGAAAGTAGGGAATGGCTCCACGGGAAAGAGCTATCTTGACATCCTTTGTTCTTAACACAAATGTAAGTGAATATAAGTGAGGCCATCTTGTTATGCTAAATGACTCCAGCCCCTCCTCTGTGTGACTACTTGCTGCTCTGCACATACTACTTGTGCTCTGTGTGACTACTTGTGCTCTGCACATGTGAAAAATTCACATGCTCTCCTGATTTATGGCCTCTGCTTACAAATGTAATCCCCTATAGCTTGATAGAATAGTCTCCCATGGAGAGTTTCTCTCCAGGAACAAGCTGACCACAGGCGAGAAACACACCTACAGGATATTCATCATCACTGACAGAAGAAAAGAACAATGAAAGACCTTGGAGTCTGTCATGCCTGAAGGCCAATATTTTTAAACACCCTCCTTACTGCCTATTTTCCCTACATAATGGCAACAAGATTCTGTAATCCTTGAATATGGTTTTTTTTAGACTTTAGTCTGCTATCTTCCCGATTATGCTGGCTAATCGAATTAAAGCTTCTTTTGTCAATCCCTAACTCATTGTGATTGATTAGCTCAGATTGCGGTGAGCAGAGTGAGCCCATTGCTGGGTATCACCAAAATTCACTTTTATCCAACAAAGCTATTGATATGCTCTCTGATTGTCTGGACTCTGACTTTTCCACTGTCATCAATAAGCTTTTCCAAAATAAATTTCTTTTTAACAAAAAATGTCCAGCTCAATAGATTTCAAGAACATTCCTCCAAAGCTGTATACAATCCCACAATGTTTTTATCTCTTTTAAGTCACCCACTAATGAATTATTAGTTATTTCCAATCAATTCTACTATCTATACTTTTCATTATATTTTTATAACAAAATATAGCTTCATCTTCCAGCATAAATGCCCCTAGAAAAGCCTCAGATATAGCCTAGTGATTGTGGTTGTAAATGTGACTAGTGACTAGCATGGGCATAAGATATTAGGAAACTGCACTCAGAGAATTCACTAGAAGGGTAATAATTACATATGCTCCTTTTGCCTCCTTTAGATAATGCAGTCAAGAGTCCTATAGTGCTACTGAGGACCATTCCTGGCTCCCAGGTTGATCTCCTCAGTGACCACAAGAATGGTTTCACTTCCTGTTCTTCAGTCTCAATAAGTGAAAATAGTAATTCCGCTTCCTAAAAGGGCAAGATTTTTAATACGGATGTGTTGGTAAGACTATTTGAGGTCTCAAATGATCGAAAGGAGAAGGAAGAGTCAAACTGTGAGTCCTAGAAGGAAAAGGAAGGTCATTATTACTCCGAGAGATTGAGGAATCTCTGCTTCTGCTTCTTAGCAGTGTTGCTGAAATCCCAGAAAGGGGTGCCCACACGTTGCCATAAATTCCTGATTATTTCATGCACGACAGGAGCAATTAGGCCAAGTCATGCACACTGATCTTGCTTTTAGAATTGGAGCTAGAGACAATGAATCAGTTTATATACCCAAAACTAAAACTAAAACTCACATTAAATTCTTGTAATCTCAACTGCAGATGAGCGCTACATGCCAGGACCACAACAGGGTATAAGGAGAGGGCAAAGAAAACAAAAAGACCCTGATATAGGTACTGATAACCTCAAAGAATTCTCTTAAAGAAGATTACAGTGAGTGCATGCAGATATTATTCCTGCACACACCTGATTCCATGACTCTTCATACTCAATTCCATCGTTCTCATAAATGGTTATACATAAAAGTAAAGTAACTTAATTGCTTTGTTTTCTTAGAAAGGAAAAATATTAAAAGTTCAATTCAGGGCCCGGCCGAGGTGGTGTAGCAGTTAAGTTCACGTGATTTGCTTCAGCAGTCCAGGGTCACCAGTTCGGATCCCGGGTACAGATCTACACACTGCTTATCAAGCCATGCTGTGGCAAGCGTCCCACATATAAAGTAGAGGAGGATGGACATGGATATTCACTCAGGGCCAGCCTCCTCAGCAAAAAGAGGAGGATTGGCAGCAGATTGAGCTCAGGGCTAATATTCCCCCCCAAAAAAAGTTCAATTCATCACATTCTAAGTGAATAATAAGTAATATTAAGTCATACTCAATACACAACGTTAGTTCTATAAATTACCCCTCAGTCCCAAGTATGGTCCATTAAGGGGGAAAGGGAGAAAAGGGAGTGGGGAGGAGGCAATCAAAGAGAACATAGCAAATAGAGAAGAGTAAGAAAGACGAGACAGGGAGACAGACAACTGGGGTGAGGGGAGGGAGGTATAGAGTAACCAAAAAGGAGTCAGAAATACCAACAAAAGAAGTGAAACAGGTGAAATGAGTACTGATATTTTTTTCCTATAAAAACTGAAGTAATTATAAAATACCTCTCCCTCCCATTCTTTTTATCCCTTTCTTTATTAAATTTGTAATGACTTTTTAATTTAAATATTGACAATAGGAAACAAAAACATTTGAACTTTCTTTCATGTTTTAAATAATTGTAAAAATATAGTTATCTAGAATTTTTCAAACTCTAACAAGGTCTCATTTGACAAAAAGCACTAACCCTGCTGCTGGCATCATTTTGAAAGGCATCATGACATGCCACTTTGTAAAGTTGAAATATAGAAGGAGATGAGGAAAAAACTTATATTTTTTTTTTCACTTTCAAAGTTCCTATATCTTGTGCACCAGAAAATAGACTCTGAGTTTGTGTTCAAGAAGATGTCACTTGTCTCTCTGAAACAAAGGAAGAAAAAAGATTACTGCTTCCCAATGCCTGTTAGTTAAAATACAATAAAACTATTTTTCTTTTTTGGGTGGGGAGAGGGCAGAAGGGTTAAATGGTCAGTCAGTCTATTTCTGTCAAATGAGTCTGTCAAAATGTCGGATCAAGTGAGTGGACAAGAAGACAAAGTTGCTGGATGTTTGGCTGTCATTCTCTATGCTACCCATAGCAATGATTAGAGCAATATTACTCTAAAGAAAGTTTGGAGTCATCAAATAAAATACATAGTTTGGAAGAGACACTGATTACTATTCTGTCTCCTAGACTATTTCTTGCTTAAGTAAAATATCAACTCCCTTTAAAGGGAAATTTTAAAAAATAATCTATATTATTTTATTTTAATAAAAGCATATAACTAGATATAGATTCCTTATACTTTAAATACTTATACAACTCCAAAAGGAATTTACAACTATATACTATACATACTCAAACAAAATTAGAAAAATTCAAATTTGCACCATTAATTTAATTTTATGGATGGTGATGGCATTGGTTTGCTCAAAGTAGATTTCTGATGTAAAAAATGTAAACTGAGATCCACTTTTAAAATATATTCTCTCTAGAATGGTGGTTACCAGGGGTTAGGAGGTGGGGGAGAAGGGGAGATGCTGGTCAAAGGGCACAAGCCTTCAGTTGCCGATGAATAAGCTCTGGGGATCTAAGGTACAGCATGGTGACTGTAGTTAATAATACTGTGTTGTGTACTTGAAATTTGGTGAGACTAGACCTTAAGGGTTCTCACCATTCACAGATAAAAAGTGATAAGCATATGAGGTGATGGATGTGTTGACAAACCTGATTGTGGCAATCATTTCACAAAGTATACATATGTCAAACCATCATGTTGTGCACTTTATATACACAATTTTATTTGTTAACTATACCTCAATAAAGCTGAAAAAAACCTTAAAAATAAAATATACTTTTTCCCACTATGAAAAAGTTTCCCCATAGTATATAGAACACAGCCTAATTCCTAAGCACAGCATTCTATACAGTCGGATCCCTTTCCAACCTCATTTCCCTCCATGTCCCCCACTCACCCTTCACCGAATTCCACCTGGATCACTTGCCATGATTTGCCATTCTCTCAGAAAAACTCTAGTCCTTGCATCTCCCTGTGACTTTGCCCTTGCTGTCTTCTCAGCCTCCACTCTCCTCTGTCTATCAACATTCCAGTTTTGCTCTAAATTCTGCTCCCATGCATCTACTTCATAAGGTCATCTTCCAGTCCCCTGGACTTAACAACTGCACCTTTGCCTGAGTTCCCAGGGTGCACTGTTCATATCTGTTTTTACGTTGCCTGGTATTTTGTTAGCTGTTTATAGATCTGTCTTCTTTACTACATTGTTAACCCTTAAAAAGGAAAACAGCTTTATTGAGATGTAATTCACATATCATAGAATTCACACATTTAAAGTGTGCAACTGATTGATTTTAGTATAGTCACAGAGTTGTGCAACCATCACCACAAACAATTTTAGAACATTTTCATCATCCCAAAAAGAAATCCTGTACCTATTAGCAGTCATTCTTACTCCCTTACCCCCAGACCTAGGCAACAGTTTACTTACTTTCTGTCTCTAGAAATTTGTTTATTCTGGACATTTCATATAAATGGACTCATCCAATATGTGATCTTTTGTGTACATGTAAATCTTTTAAAGGCAGAGACCAAGTCCTATTCATGGAAGGAGGAGTTAATGAGGATACGTGACATAACAGAAAGAGAATGAGTTTGGAGTTAGATGGGCCTTAGTTAAAAATCTCAGTTCAGCTATTTACTAGTCACATAACTTTGGGCAAGTCACTTCATCTCTCTCAGTTTCAGTTTACACATCTGTAAAATGGGGAATCCTATTCCTCTCTTAAAAGATGCTTGTGAGGATTAGAAAGAGGCTATGAAAAGAAAGAGGCTAGAAAAGAGTTTACTCAATAAATGGAAGCTGTTATTTGTATTTACTCTGTATACCCACAGTATTGGGCATAGTAGACAGTAATACATATTAATTAATTAATTAATGGATGAGTGATAAAGACTTCTAATGCATTTCCTTCAGAGTGCTAATGGACTTTCAACAACTTAGGGGAAAGAGAGTTCCCAGGGCCAAATCTGTCCTGGAAGATTTAAACTAGTTCCTTTTGTTTCTCAGCTACTATTCTCCTTCAGAGACTGGTTAGTGGAGAGAGACAACAAAGCCAATAAACGAATCTAGGATTGAAATCAGAAGGGAAGAAGTTGGGTTCCAGCCCTGACACTGGCATTCTAAAGGCACTTCAAAAACTCAGATCATCCATCTCAGCTTCTAGTTTTCATCTGTAGATACTTCTTTATCAATCATTTCTGCTTTCTCTCTTACAGAACAAAAAAACCTTGAATCACGCCTGAAAAATGTTTGAATTCTCCTAAAGATAGAAGAGTAATACCATCTGAATCACGAATAGAAAAAAATACAGAAAGGGAAAGGCACAGAATAGATGTTAATCCAAAGAAAAGAAAGTCCAACCACCATTAAACAATTAAATTATATCTAAAGACATCCAAATAAATTAGGAACCTTCACCATAAGAACCATAAGGCTCCCTCACAGGAAAGAAAGGCACAGCATACCAATCCAATTCCCCAAAATAAAGGGAAGAAAGAGATTTTTTTTTACAGTCATAATAATGTTTAACTGCGTCATACTTATAGAGGATGTAATGATTCAATCAATGGCCTGAAAGAAATTGAATAGTCTGCCTTAAAACAAAAAAGGTACACAAGTAATCCCATCCCTACGGGAGAGAAAAATGGCAGGACTTTTAAAGAAGAAAGGATCTAATTTCCAAAAGATGATAGTGCAAGTTGCATTGTTTTCTGTAGGACTTAATTTTTTTATGACTATAATCCTGCAACACATGGGAATAATTAAGGATATAAACATTTAATTGGGCAACTGACTACTGAAGGAGTTTAGTTTTTATCAAAAGGAAGAAAAAAATAGAAATGATCTTGGAAACTTTTGCCATTTCAACATTTTTTATAACGATATGGACAAATTACCTTCTAGCTAGAAGAAAATGTGTGAAATTCAGATGGAGAAATATCAAATTGGTGTCATGGAAGAGCTTGAATTGATAAATTTCAGCCCTTACAAGCAGGCTTCGGGTAATTTCAAACATAACCACGAGGTAATATCCATTATTGGCATAGAGATAAGCTGAGCGTTCTCATCTCAAATTGTTCTAACTCTTTAATTTACCCTTTCCTAAGAAATTTATTCCACGATGAGAGAATATTTATCTTCTGATCCAAAGGATGAGGGCCAATAAGTTTTTCCATCTACTTATATCTCTAAAAATAAGACTAAAAAGAAAAATATATTGGTTCCTAATAGAAGCAGTTCTTTATGCCAGTGGCCTGCTCACATGTGTTCATAGACAAGAGACCCTGTTTCTTTATCAAGCACACACAAGTGGGAATAGCTCCTAAAACTCTCTAAGGATATTTGCCACTGCAAATAAAATATTCTCTGAGTATCTAGACCTGAAGGGGAGTGATATATATATTTTTTCCTTGTCATTAGTTGCCAGATTCCATGAGAGGTCTATTGAAAGTATTTTCTAACAGATTCAATAGTGAAGGCTACATAAAGATCAGGCCCAGCTCAGCTCCAACGCTCAGTCACCAAGAAAGGGGAGCAACGTCTGCTGCTTTGACTGGGCCTCTATTTGTGTATGAAATCTCAATACTGAGACAGACTTCCAACACTGAGCATCCATAGAAGGGGTCCCTCTACTGCTGACATGCTTGGGAATTGGGAAAGAAGAGGGAAAATAGAAATAACAAAATGTTGGCATTCAGTATTGCCCTAACCATAGCTAAAGTGGACCAAAATCTAGGTCCCCAATAACCAATATGAAACTAACTGCAAGAAATGAACAGAACACATATATTTTCCAGTATAAAACGACAGCACAAAAAAATTGTTTTGAGTCACCAAGCTTCCTGATCCTTTCTAATATTCATAATTATCCTGGTTCTTGCCCAAGCATTAAATATGCTCATTAAATTTTTCTCTGACGTGCCACAGTAAATTAAGCCTCAGTGGTTGGGTTTGTTTTTGTACCCTTAACATTCCCCAAAAGTTTTATTTCAAGAAGCAAATGTCTACTATCCAGGCTAATAGTCACTAGACTCCTGTCTTATCTTGGGCTTTTCCAGTGACTTTTTACTTTATCGAAATGAAGTGTATATTTTTTATTTGTCTCTCTAGCTTCTCTTTCTTAATATGGGAACAATAATATGGTACCTCTAATTTGTCTTTAAAGGATTATGGTGAATGTTCTGCAAACATTAGCTCATGGATATTCTTCTGAACAAATATGAAGAGCCATTTCATATTGGAACTGTTATGACACACTAATAAAATATTGGTATAGAACTTTATAGTAGCAGCTTCATAGTGGCTAACAGGGCTGAAAGTCATAATTATACATAAACTCCAGCCCTCAGGATACCATATTACTGCCCACAATCCTTTTTATTTCTCAGGAGCAGAGGACCCAATGGTCCATTCAGTTTTTCCCTTTATCATCAAAATAGTTTATATTAACAAAAATTCAATCCAGTAAAAGGCTATGGCCTGTGACTCAGATTTAAAACTGACCAAAGTATCCTCCAGCATCTGAGATTTCTAATAGCCCAGGACAGGTGTGCAAATCTGACTTACTACTTAATATTGTAAAGGTTAGTTTGATGGGCAATCTAAGTCAATTAGTAAAAACAGAAGAATTATAAAGCAGAGGAAAGCATATGTAATCTGTTCTACATCCATTATCACGGGGCTCAGTTCACCAAGATGTTGGCTTTTTGCTGCCTTAAGGATACAAGGATTCCAGCATGAAGTGAGGTATTGGACTGGATCACTTCTGGGCTCACTTTCCGAGAAAGGTTGTGTAGAAGGACAGGAAGTTTAGGGTTTAATCCCCTGCCCCCAAAAGAGATGAGATTTCAGTTTTATCTGTTGTATAACATTGGGCAAATCGTTTAATCCTTCTTGACTCTCAGTTTCTGATTTATAAAATGGGAATAATAACACCAACCTTAGAGAGTTGTAAATGCTTTTGTGGCATTGGTCACATTAAATTTTAATTTATTTACACTTCTGTCTCTGAGCTTCTTGAGGGCAGTGACAGTGTCTCACCCATCTCTATATCTTGAACACCTAACACATGCCCAACAAATAAAAGACACTCAACAAATGTTTGTTAAATTGCATTGAATCAATTATTCGCACTGTTGCATGCTTTCATAACAACATATGAATCATATTTTTGTAAAGAAGAAAATATTAGTTTTAAATTCAGATGGCATGGTAGATTAGATCATTGTTTATCAAATATTCACCCTCATCCCGCTCTTCAATGAGAAGAGTATTCCTCACCTCTGGAATTTAGGCTTGGCCACATACCTAGCTTTGGCTAACAGGATGTTAGTGGACATGACGTGAGCAGAGGCTTGCACGGTCAGGCTTGCTTTCTTAAACTCCTGCCTTTCACCATGAGAAGAGCATGTCTTGAGTAGCCACTAGTCCAAGAAGGATGAGAGACACCTGGTGCCAAGCCTCCCCAAACCCAGGCCAGATCAGCCAAACCTCAACTGACCTTTAGATGTGTAAGCCAGAAATATTTATTACTCTACACCACCGAGTTTGGATGGTTTGCTAGACAGCGTTATTGCTGTATCGCTGATTAATACAGATGGTGTTCACTTAAAGAATATGCACCATTTGCTATGATATTAGTTCTCAAAGTGGACTGTACTTTTGAGCTATTGATTCAATTGTTTAATTGAACTCAGTAGAATACCTACTAATGTAAAACTGCTATTTGTGTCTGATGTTTCCAGTGGTATAATGATTAAAATTAAAGACCTGAGGGCAATTTCCTCAAACAAGGTATTTTTTTTCCCCAGGCAAAGTTTATCATGAGATGTACTGTTTGAAGTTTTGTCTAGTGGGGAGATTTCCCTCTTCCACTGTCATTCAGGCCACCCCTCAATGCCTGGTACGAGCATTTTCGGCAGAAATATCTGTAAACCAGGATCAAATTCTTTTTTCCTCAGGCAACAGGGCATGCAAACTCTCCATGGGACCATGGATGTGGGTTAAGGGAGAGAAGATAATGAGTAGGGCTTCTAGTCTGGGGGCAGTTTGATAATGTGCATGTTTTTTTAAAGATTGGCACCTGAGCTAACAACTGTTGCCAATCTTCTCTTTTTTTTTTTTCCTGCTTTTTCTCCCCAAATCACTCCGGTATATAGTTGTATATTTTAGTTGCAGGTCCTTCTAGTTATAGCATGTGGGATGCCGCCCCAGCGTGGCCTAAGGAGCAGTGCCATGTCCACGCCCAGGATCTGAACCGGCGACACCCTGGGCCACAGAAGCAGAGTGCACCAACTTAACCACTCAGCCACGGGGCCGGCCCCAATATTTGCATTTTTTACAAGCTCCCAGGTGATACTGATATCAATATAGACTGTGTCTGTGTCTACAGATTGCAGATTAGATAAATGGAAAGAAACTTTTAAAAGAAATTTATCATCCTCAAGCATTCAACCTGGTACCAGCATCAGTCAGTGTTTTACGGAGAAGAAAATGGAGATTAAGTGGTGAAATTGGTAAGTCAATTAAGTAGCTGTTGGTTAAGAAATCTACTTTCCATCTCATATAGTTGCTGTAAATTTTAAACGAGCTGATGGGTGTACAGTGGTCAGCTCAGTGCCTGGCATACGGAAGCACTCAATAAACATTACCATTATTATTATTACTATTATTATTATTTTAGTTTTCTTTTTATTACTTTAAAAATTCGCCCAACACAGCCACTAATCACCTCTGCCTCTTTATATAAGTTATCTAACCACTTGATCACTGAGTTATTTATCTGTAAAATAAAGTGGTTGGAATAGATGATCTTTAATATAGTTTTCTAGATCTAAAAGTCTCCAGTTTTACATTAACAGGAATCAATCACATCTGTCTTGATTAAGGTTTTATACTCACCAAGGGTGCTCCCTCTTTCTGACCACATCTCTGATGTCCTGAAAATCTTGTTTCTTATTCATCTTATCTAAATTTTTCACCCTGCGGAATACATATTTTTGTGAAAAGTGGATTGGACTTAGATCAGTTTCTACTCCTATTTATGCCTGGGAACTTAGAACTGAGGTACTATAAAGAGAAAAACCCAAACAGGAAAGGTTGTATTTTCTGGTCATAGGGTCACACTTTTCCCACTTGGGTTTTCTCTGAGACTTTCCTCAAGAAAACCAAAGCTCCCTTAGCAGAAGTGCTGCAGAAAGGAAGCTGCTATTGTTTCAATGATATGGGTCTAATTATAATAATGTGACAGGTTATTTACCATACACTGAAGAGTGGAAATTTCAGGTTGTTCTGATTAAAAACTGCAAATATTTCGTGAAGATACCATTGACTTCACTGAAGTCTCATTGTCTAAAATTCTGTATAAGGACATTCTTATTATCAGTATAACTTCACTTATATATGAACAGTACTTAATTTAATGATGAGAAAGCCAAACAGAGCAGAAATGAAATGCACACTTGCCAAAATGCTGAATTTACCTTTGACTATCTGTTTGCCTTCCTTTTAAAAGTCCTGCCTAAATGTTTGGCTGAAAGTTATGCTTTGACAGGAGGGAAAGCGGTCCAGGTGCACAGGGAATCTCACTGCCTCCTGCCTCTACAATAACCCCTCTCTTGCATCACCAGTTTTCCCTCGTTACTGCATCTTTGTTCTCTGCACACAAAAACGCTGCTAGTTTTCTCATCTTAGAAAAATCACAGCCCCTCTTGGTCCACCTCCCTCTCTAGGTCTTGTCCGTTTTCACTTCCTTTTTCAGCAATATACCTCAAAGGCACCGTGCCCGTTCACTCTCTCCAATTCTTCTTCTCCCATTCTAACTTGAGCTGACTCCTTTCAAGGTCTCCTCCACTTCAGTGAAACTGCTATTTCCTTCATCATTATTAACTTCAACACTGCCAGATTCAAAGGGCAACTCTTGGTCTTAATTGATTATCCTCCTTTTTGAAATACCTTCTCAATTTGACTTCCAGAACACAACCCTCTCTTTCTATCTCAGTGGCTGTTCCTCCTCAACCTTCTTTCCTGAATCCTCCTCATCCTTCCTTCCTGAATCCTCCTCATCCTTCCCACCTCTAATGTTGGAATCCCCAGAACTGAGTCCTCAGACATTTCTTCACTAATTATATTTATTCTCTAGATGATCTCATTTGTCTTATGGCTTTAAATACCACCTATATGCAGATGATTCCTAAGTGTCTCCATGTCAGGCCTTCCCTGACCATCATTTCTAAAATAGCACCCCTCCTGTCATTTTCTGTTCCTTTTCTCTGCTTTATGTTTCTTCACAGCATTGACTTTTTAGCAGTGGCTTTATATTATCTATCTATTCATTTTGTTCATTTATTTGTTCATTGTGTCCCTCCCTGACTAGACTGTAAACTCCATGAGGACAGGGATTTGGTCTTATTCCCTGTCGTATCTCCAGCACCCAGGACAGGGTATGGTATGCCACTTTAAATACTCAATAAATATTTGTCAAGTGAATAATTAATGACCAAATTCATTCTTTTCAATTGTTCAGTACCCATTTATTTTATGTAACAGTGCCAGCTAGCAATAGCTTTACCTCTCAGAGTGAGGTTACAGCAGGCTGCCTGACTTATTTGCCATTCAGCACACTAGAATGAAGGAGGTTGAGCTGAGGGGCACCATGAGGGAGCTAGGCAGTGCCAGCAATTCTAATTTGTGTCCAAACCGGGGAATGACAAATCCAGTCCAGTCCAGTGCAGCTGTTGGCATTAGGGTGAGGAAACAATAGGATGGGAGGGCCTTAGCATGGGGGCACAGCTTGATAACTGTCGGGTGAGGAGTGCAGACAACAGGGCTCCAAAAAGCAAACAAGGTTATCCAGGGAAACTATCAGATGCCCTGGAGCAGAAGAAACTTTGCAAAGCCCACAGGAGACATACCCCCTAAATGCCTGTATCCTTGATTTCAGTGCAGGATCATGGCTGCCTGCAGATTACTCAATGCTCAATCTAGTACCAGATGTGGGGATGGGCTGAGGAGGTACTGCGGGGAAGGCAAAAATGAATTAAACAGAATCTCTTCCTTCAAAGTGCCTGTAGACTCATAGGAGATGCTAAGGCACAGCTAATAGAAGTAAGAGCATTACATAACATATAACGTGCTCAGTGGAGTCATGGAATCATGGCAAATTATATCTGTAAAGGAGGCTATTTCTGGTAGTGTTTAAATATAGAATTAGTCTCTTGGGTACAAGAAAAAGAACAATTTACCAGTCACAAATCTCTTCATCTGCAAAATGTAGGCTTTAAACAGAATTCTTTTTTATGTTCCCTTCCAGTTCTAAATTGCTATCATTCTTAATTCGCATACATATAACCCTCTATACATACACATATATAGATAGATAATAAAATGTCATTAATTTGGATTTTGCTAATCTGGAATTTATGATCAATCATCAAAGTGAGGCTAGTAGAATTTTAATTTTGCATTATCAGTGACACTAGTAGCTTGTTCAACTGTGTTAAATTAGAAAAGGAATGCTGACAAACTTTAAAGAACAAACTGTTTTCAAAGTGTTCAGAACTCCTATTTATAAACAAATAGCTGAAGCGGATGTCAGCCACTGGGACTAGTGTTTTGATACACTTCATAGAGATCCCTGAGCTAGAGTCCCCTGGACAAAAGGAAATTGACACATCACATCCCTGACCCTCACCTCACCTCAGAGCATCAGGAGCCAGAGCTTGACTTCACTGAAGGAGAAGCCAGAGGAAACCATGGCCTAACTGCTTATCCCCTGAGCCTCCTACTGTATTTCTTGTTCTGGCAGCAAAATGTGCTTGTGCAAAGTGTGTAACAAAAAAGATGTATTCTTCTTTATTAATAGGTGATTATGTAAAATTCATTCATTTAGAAAGACTTATTGAATGCCCACTGTGCAGGAGGCACTATTATATTTCTTTGTTAAATTATAGATTTTTTAGTACCAAGTATTTATTTCATCCACAGCTCTTGAAAATATGCTAAAAGAATATCTCATTATTATACAGTTAACTCTAATGGGAATTTCAATTACATTGCTTCCAAAGGCTGCATGTGGACCTCACAGGCAAATGATAATGTTACCAAAAATAGAAACTAAGGTGATTAAGGAATACTAAAATTTAGCAAAAGCATTTAGGTCTAAGGTCAGAAAAGCTAAAATTCAGAATGAGATGAAAATTGAAAAAAGCCAGGAAGGGAATGGTAAAACAAGTCCTGGAAGCCACACAACTGGAAATTTTCATTATACCTTAGAAAAATTATCACAAAATGAGTCCTGAAGAGGAGATGGATATAAGAGAGCAGGAATAGGATCATAAAGTCTATCAGTCGCTCTCTGTGGCTGAGTCAAAAAACTAATCAAGATAGGCTGTGGGCCTCAGTCTCCCCTGCACACATTGAGGTGATTTTTCAACTCTGTGCCTTTCCTAATGCTGCTCTCCTCACCCATCTGACTTTCAGATCCCGCTCATTCTTTAGAGCATTGCTGCAGTTCCAGCTCCTCCTCAGTGCAGCCCTCTCTAATTCCTCCTACTCAAAATGACAGCCACTTTCTGGACGCCCCATGAACCTTCACAACATTGCGGTTTACCACTTAATGGTTCTTTAATGGGTGTTGAGTTCTTCTTCTGGATTAGACTACAGACTCCTCACTTGCAGGACTCAGGCCTTAAACCTTTTAATGATTTATGAACTTATTTATGAGAAAAGTCTTACAAGATATAAAATTAAATCACATTAATTATATAATGAATTGCATTTGTTGAAAAAGACTAATATTGTAGGAAAGTGAAACTATCTTGGAAAACTTGGAATGTATGATTCACAATACCCATTGCAGTTAACTCCTTATAAGACATAAAGGAGAGACTAAAATATTTTTGGTTGATATATTGATTGATTGATAAATGGTAATAAGGAAGTTTTTCTTTACTGAGAGCTTTCATTCCAACCTATATGTTAATAATGTATGAAGTTGATTAGTGCAAATCATCAGAAACACGTCCCAAAGTAAACTTAAGGTATTCACCACCCCCACCCCCAAAAAACTGTTTTACCTCCTGTATCCTCTATCCTAATTAATGACATCACCATTCACCCAGTGACCTAAGCCAGGAACCTCCTGGTCACCCAGCATTTTCTCCTTACTCTCATATTTGATTCCTCATCTAAAAGTTCTGGGACCAATTCCAATTTGTGTGGAGAGGGATTTTCCCACACATCAACATGCAATTCTCAGACATCAGCTGGGTGTCCTACAACTCAACTCAATCCTGACACCACCTACTCAGAGGTAGCATCCAATTCCACAGGTTAAGAGTTCAGTTATACCCGACCTTTACCCCCTTACTCACCCCTATTCTCACCCCAGCGCTTCATATGCCAGTCCCAAATCCAGGTTGTCACCTGTGCTTCTGATCCATCAGCTATAGATCAGAGGTTCCCATGACCCTCTCCTCTTGTTTGATTAATTTGCCACAGCAGCTCACAGAACTCAGAGACACATTTACTAGATTACCAGCTTGTTATAAAAGGATATGACTCAGAAACAGCTAAATGGAAAAGACGCATAGGGCAAGGTATGGGGAAAGGGAACTTCCACGCTCTCTCTGAGTGTACTGTCCCCAAATCTCCAGGTGTTCACCAACCTGGAAGCTCTCTGAATCCCATCCTTTTGAGTTTTAGGAGGCTTCATTATATAGGCATGATTGATTAAATCACTGGCCACTGGCAAATGATTCAACCTCCAGCCCCTCTTCCCTCCTGGGAGGTCAGGGAGTAGAAATGAAAGTTCCAACCCTCTAATCACTTAGTTGGTTCTCCTGGCAACCAGCCCTCACCCTTAGGTGCTTTCCAAATGTCACCTCATTAACATAACAAAAGACATCTTTATGGCTCTCATCACAGGAAATTCCAAGGGTTTTAGGAGCTCTGTGCCAGGAACAGGAAAAAAGACCAAATATCTCTCTCCTATTATAAATCACAATATCACATCACCAATTCTGTTGACTCTCTCAGATCCATCCTGCCTCTCATTCAGTGCAGTTTTTACCTTGGTTCAGGTCTTAGCATCCCCACCCAGGCTCTATGGTCATTTCCTAACTGGTTGCCTTGTGTCTGGCCTGACCTCTTTCCAATCCATGCCACAACCGCTTGGGATGATCTTTCTAAAGTGCAAATCTGTTCTTAAAATTACAATGACTTCTAAGGCCTAAAGGATAAAGTCCTAACTTCTTTCCTTGTCATTCAAGGGCCTTCATAACCTGGTCCCTGCCTTTCTTTTCTTTTTTTTGGTTTTTTGTTTGTTTTTTATTGAGATTATGATAGTTATTCAGTCATATTATAGGTGCACCACTTCACCCTTTGTGCCCATCCCCCACTTCCGCTTCCCCTGGTAACCACTAATCTATTCTCTTTGTCCATGTGTTTGTTTGTCTTCCACATATGAGTGGAGTCATACAGATTTTGTCTTTCTCTATCTGGCTTATTTTGCTTAACATAATACCCTCAAGGTCCACCCATGTTATGAATGGGACAATTTTATCCTTTTTATGGCTGAGTAGTATTCCATTGTATATATACACACCATATCTTCTTCATCCAGTCATCAGTCAATGGGCATTTAGGTTGCTTCCTTGTCTTGGCTATTGTGAATACTGCTGCAGTGAACATAGGGGTGCATGGGTCTCTTAGAATTGCTGATTTCAAGTTCTTTGGATAAATACCCAGTAGTGGGATGGCTGGGTCATATGGTATTTCTATTTTTAATTTTTTGAGAAATCTCCATAGTGTTTTCCATAGTGGCTGTACCAGTTTGCATTCCCACCAGCAGTGTATGAGGGTTCCTTTTTCTCCACAACCTCTCCAACATTTGCTATTTTTTGTCTTGGTTATTTTAGCCATTCTAATGGGTGTAAGGTGAAATCTGAGTGTAGTTTTGATTTGCATTTTCCTGATGATCAGTGATGATGAGCATCTTTTCACATGCCTATTGGCCATCCATATGTCTTCTTTGGAGAAATGTCTGGTCATACCCCCTACTCATTTTTTGATCAAGTTGTTTGATTTTTTGTTTTTGAGTTGTATGAGTTCTTTGTATATTATGGAGATTAACCCTTTGTCAGATATATGATTTGCAAATATTTTCTCCCAGTTGGTGGGTTGTGTTTTTGTTTCAATCCTGTTTTCCCATGCCTTGTAGAAGCTCTTTAGTCTGATGAAGTCCCATTTGTTTATTCTTTCTATTGTTTCCCTTGTCCAAGAATACATGGTGTCTGAACATATCCTTTTAAGACCGAAGTCAAAGAGTGTACTGCCTATATTTTCTTTCAGACGTCTTACAGTTTCAGGTCTTACCTTTAAGTCTTTAATCCATTTTGAGTTTATTTTTGTGAATGGCATAGAAGAATGGTCTATTTTCATTCTTTTACATGTGGCTGTCCAGTTTTCCCAAACCATTTGTCAAAGAGACTTTCCTTTCTCCATTGTATGTTATCAGCTCCTTTGTGGAAGATTAGGTGTCCATAGATGTGTGGTTTTATTTCTGGGCTTTCAATTCTTTTCCATTCATCTGTGTGCCTGTTTTTGTACCAGTATCATGCCATTTTGATTACGATAGCTTTGTAGTATATTTTGAAGTCAGGGATTGTGATGCCTCCAGCTTTGTTCTTTTTTCTCAGGATTGCTTTAGCAATTTGGGGTCTTTTGTTGCCGCACATGAATTCTAGGATTCTTTGTTCTATTTCTGTAAAGAATGTCATTGGGATTCTGATTGGGATTGTTTTGAATCTGTAGATTGCTTTAGGTAGTATGGACATTTTTAACTATGTTTATTCTTCCAATACATGTGCATGGAATGTCTTTCCATCTCTTTATATTGTCAACAATTTTTGTCAGGAAAGTCTTGTAGTTTTCATTGTATAGGTCTTTCACTTCCTTGGTTAAATTTATTCGAAAATATTTTATTCTTTTTTTTGCAATTGTGAATGGGATTGCATTCTTGAGTTCTCTTTCTGTTAGTTCGTTATTAGAGTATAGAAATGCTACTGATTTATGTAAGTGGATTTTGTACCCTGCAACTTTGCTATAGTTGTTGATTACTTCTACCAGTTTTCCAATGGATTTTTTAGGGCTTTTATATATGAGATCACATCATCTGAAAACAGCAAATGTTTCACTTCTTCTTTGTCTTTTTCCTTTTATTTCTTTTTCTTGCCTAATTGCTCTGGCCAAAACCTCCAGTAGTATGTTGAATAAGAGTGGTGAGAGTGGGCACCCTTGTCTTGTTCCTCTTCTCAGAGGGATGGCTTTAAGTATTTCCCCATGGAGTATCATGTTGGCTATGGGTTTGTCATATACGGTCTTTATTATGTTGAGGTACTTTCCTCCTATACCCACTTTATTGAGAGTTTTTATCATAAACGGATGTTGGATCTTGTGGAATGCTTTCTCTGCAGCTATTGAGATGATCATGCGGTTTTTGTTCCTCATTTTGTCAATGTGGTGTATCACATTGATTGATCTGCAGATGTTGAACCATCCCTGTGTCCCTGGTATAAATCCCACTTGATCATGGTGTATTATCTTTTTAATGTATTGCTGTATTCAGTTTGCCAATATTTTGTTAAGGATTTTTGCATCTATGTTCATCAGTGATATTGGCCTGTAATTTTCCTTCTTTGTGTTGTCCTTGTCTGGTTTGGGGATCAGGGTGATGTTGGCCTCGTAGGATGTGTTACTAAGTGCTCCATCTTCCTCAATTTTCTGGAAAAGTTTGAGAAGGATAGGTTTAAATCTTCTTTGAATGTTTGGTAGAATTCTCCAGAGAAGCCGTCTGGTCCTGGACTTTTATTTTCTGGGAGGTTTTTGATTACTGTTTCAATCTCTTTACTTGTGATTGTTCTGTTCAGATTCTCTATTTCTTATTGATTCATTTTTGGGATATTGTAAAAGTCTAAGACCTTATGCATTTCTTCTAGATTGTCCAATTTTTGGCATACAGTTTTTCATAGTATTCTCTTATAATCTTTTGTATTTCTGTGGTATCCTTTGTAATTTCTCCTCTATTCATTTCTGATTTATTTATTTGGGTCTTTTGTTTTTCTTAGTGAGCCTGACTAACAGTTTGTCAATTTTGCTTATTTTCTCGAAGAACTCTGTTTCATTGATCCTTTGTACTGTCTTTTTGTTTTGATTTCATTTATTTCTGCTCTAATTTTTATTATTTCCCTCCTTTACTGACTTTGGGCTTTGTTTGTCGCTCTTTTTCTAATTCTGTTAGGTGTAGTTTGAGATTGCTTATTTGAGATTTTTCTTGTTTATTGAGGTGAGCCTGTATTGTAATGAAATTCCCTCTTAAAACCACTTTTGATGCATCCCAAATTATGTGTGTGTTTTCATTTGTCTCCCAGATAATATGTGATTTCGCCTTTGATTTATTCAATGATCCATTGGTTGTTCAGAAGCATGTTGTTTAATCTCCACATCTTTACCCCTTTCCCAGCTTTACTCTCACAATTGACTTCTAGTTTCATGGCATTATGTTGGAAAAGATGCTTGATATTATTTCAATCCTCTTAAATTTATTGAGGCTTGCTTTGTTTCCCAATATATGGTCTATCCTTGAGAATGTTCCATGCACACTTGAGAAGAATGCATAACCTGCTGTTTTTTGATGGAGTGTTCTATATATCTCTATTCAGTCCATCTAGTCTAGTTTTTCATTTAATTCTACAATTTCCTTGCTGACTTTCTGCCTAGATGATCTATCCATTGGTGTTAGTGGGGTGTTGAGGTCCCCTACTGTTATTGTATTCTTGTTGATATCTCCTTTTAGTTTTGTTAATAGTTGCTTTCGTACTTTGGTGCTCCTGTATTGGGTGTATAGATAAGTGTTATGTCTTCTTGGTGGAATCCTGTCTTTCTTTTTAACATGAACTTTGGCCATTTGCCTATATACATCAGACCTTCTACTCATGCTAGAATTGTCAGTTCTTGAAATACCATGCCATTTCTTCTCACTGTGTAAATCCATCTTTGATTCTGTATCCATTTAAACTATTTTCATTACCTCCAGACCTAAGCTAAGGGTCAATTTCTTTCTTGACCACCCCTACAAGACTGTTACTTTGGTTACCACTATGCCTGGTAAATACCTTCAATGTACTTGTTCATATACCCATTTTATCAACTAGATCTTCCCTACTCTCAGACAGGTAGGGAGGGACAGAGCAGATTCTGGTATGGGGAAAGAGTACACAGTTTGGCATTTCATATATTACCATCACCATAATAACCACTCAAATGTTTGCTGAACACTGGTGAATCAATTTAAAAAATTTAAAAGAGAAGGAATTTCAGGGAAGAAAACAGCAAGAGCAAAAGCTCAGCAGCAGCAGTGAACTGGCAGGAGGCTGGGAGCAGCCCAAGGTGTTCTTTTCCTGACATTGCTAAATGGGAGGTTTTTATGAAGGGGCTAAAGGTGACAGAAGGAGCCAGTTTGAACAAGCAGTCACTCAATAAGTAAAACATGAAATGAAACAGAAAAATAACTCAAAGACTTCTGCCTGGGAGGCTGGAAGACTTTTTTTTTTTTTTAACAGAAAATCATAAGCCTGGATTGCACATTCAGACCAGTTCTCACCATCCGAATTTGAAAAAATGTCTAAGAGGAAAATCTGAATGGTTACCAATAAATTACCTACAAATGTCCTTGCCAATCTGAGGGCTTATGCCACCTGGTGGCAGTTTACTGAATTTTAGATTCAGTTCTTTAAAGTGGTATCAGCTCTTGAAATTTGTACTTGCAAACCCTAGCACAGTGCCACGCACGAAGCAGCTCTTCAAACACTTCTTGTTGATTGACTGAATGAGTTGATTGTATAAATCAATGATTACACGAGACAAAGTTCTGCAGTGAAAAGAGCTCTGATCTGAAGGCAAGAGAGCTGGCATCTAGTTGCACATTACTACCTGTGGGGTGACCCGAAAAAAGCCACCAGCTCTCTGGGTCTCAGTACTGGTGTATGTTGACTCTCTAAGTAAGTGATCTCTAAGGTCATGTCCAGCCCTAACATTATTGACTTTCTACTGGGGACTCTGTTTACTGGTCTGAAAAAAAAAAGAGGAAATCAAACTTGATGAAATGTAAAAATCCCTTAAAGTTATAATATCATGATTTTTTTTAATATATACAAAAACTTGTTTTTCCTGGAAAATTATTAGCTGACGTCAAAACTCCTTGGAGAGTCGCAGCATAAGGTTTATCAGAGCTGATGTGCAAACTTCTGGCAGTTGAATTTTAACTCACAGCTGGAGGACTCTTTCTGCTTCTGACTAGGTTCCCTTCTGATTATGTCGTTCTCTCTCTTCCTCAGCTACATATTTCTAAAAATGGCTTTCTAGATGACATGCCTCCTGGTTTGACCCAGCCCCAGGATCCCCTCCTACACCCCTCCCTCAAATCCAGGCCATTTTCATGGATGGCAATCGAAGAGGGAAGAAATATTACTATGTGAATTTTTTTCTTTTTAGGCTAATCTTAGGCTTAAAAAATAGAATGCTATTATATGTTGGTCTGACTTTCTCAGCTAAAATGCAAGATCTAGCTGAAAAGAGATTTTTAAAAAAAATTATATTCCTAACACAAGATCTTGCATGCAAGAGACACTCAGTACTTTTTGATAGTGATCTTCATGATGAAGAGTTAAAAAGCATGAGCCAATTCTAGGAGCGGGGCAGGGACTGTACACGATGAGTATGGAGGTCTTGTAGTGCCAGAAAGTAAGAGGGTGCGAAAAAACCTCATAATGACGGAGTTATGTCAAAGGGACAGAGGAGGCAAACCGAAAAAGCTGCAAATGGCCAATTTGAGCAACAAAATAAACTAATACTGGATTATAATCCAAAGTATAAAATAAACATCCATGAGTCTATACTGATGTAAATAAACTATTGAATAAATAATAAATCCAGGAGAGTAGACAAATCTCCTGTACAGAAAAGTTTCAAATAATTTACATCGATATTCTGCCGTTGCAGAGGTGGAGCATAACGCCCCACTCCATAACTGCGCACACCCCACCAAGGAGTAAAGCGTGGAAAGGTGGAATAAAAGAGTAACTCTGAGTGGAGAAACGTGGCAAATACTACCTCAGCCAGGTGACGAACAGTGCAAAGTCATGTCAATAGCACTTACCCTTGATATGCCTTTACCTCTGCTGTCTTCCCCCCCATAATCCATAACCCAAGTCCAATCATTAGAAAAACATCAGAGAATCCCAATGGAGGAGCATTCTACAAAACACCTGCCCAATACTCCTCAAAGCCACGAAGGTAATACAAAGTAAGGAGAATCTGAGAAACTGTCACAGCCAAGAGGAGCCTAAGGAGGTAAGATGACTAAATGTAATGCAGTATCCTGGATGGGATCCTGGACCAAAAAAAAGACATTAGGTGAAAACAAAGGAAATTCGAAGGAAGTATGGACTTTAATTAATAATAATATATCAACATTGGTTCATTAATTGTAACAAATGTACCAACTAATGTAAGATGTTACTAATAGGGAAAAACTGTTTAGAATATAGGCGGTATTTGCAATTATCTGTAAATCTAAAAGCTATTCTAAAATAAATTATTTTTTTTTAAAAAAAGGATGAGGGGGCTGGCCCAGTGGCATACTGGTTAAGTTCATGCACTCTGCTTCGGCGGCCCAGGGTTCATGGGTTCAGTTCCCTGGTGCAGATCTACACACTGCTCATGAAACCATGCAGTGACGGCATCCCACATACAAAATAGAGGAGGATTGGCACAGATGTTAGCTCAGGGACAATCTTTCTCACCAAAAAAAAAAAGATGAGTCAATCTTCCCATCACACTCAGCACCATGTGGAGATTCAAGGAAATGTCAAAATATTATTATATACCTTTCGGAAAATTAGATAGCAGAAGGATATATGAAAGAAAAAGGAATTTTTCAATCTAGGAAGGAGAAAGATAAAAGATGATTTAGGCACAGTTATATATATTTTTTCATTTGAAAATAGCATAGTTAATTAAAGAAAATACAGGAAAAAATACAGAAAAAGCAGAAAGGGGAAACAATTTCCTAATTAGCTTGCATAATTTCACCATCTAACACAACTATGTACTATTACAGGTGTTTTACTTTCGATTTTTAAAATATGTATATATTTTTGTGGGTTTTTTCACGTTGTAATCATACTTGATATACAATTTAATCTCTTGGAAGTGCTCTTAACTGAAGATAAATCCTACACAGAGCTAGTTAATTGGTCTCACTCTGCGTTGTGGGCAGAATTAATTTAAGTGAAAGGGAATGATATGGTTTCGCAAGACTACATGAATACCCAGAATCTGCTCTACTTATCTAGCATATAGAACAAAACCAGAGGGAATGCATATGACATTGGACAGGAGCCCAATTGTATGTCTCTTGATTTCATTGCAGAGAAAGTAAGATATTTAAGAAACAAAATGGAGAAAGGGAAAAGTCCATTGTCAGGCAAAAGCCACAGAAATAAGAGGTAGGTTACTAAGAGTAGAGGAGTTAGAAACTAGAGGAATTTAGAAAGGTATGTGTGTGTTTAAAGAGTAAGGTATGAGTAACTATAAAATGGCGAGGAATGAGAAGGGCATGAGGGATCATCTATTTTGCAAATGTGTGGTGGGTGAACATGTTGGGAGAAGAGAGAATATGGTTGACAGTAAATGATAGGGAGTATCAATATTAGTAAAATCTCCATAGTCACTTCTAGATAGGAGTTTGAATTCAGACAATACTGTTTCTTAGATTTGATACAATGGCTATTTTCCAGATAAAAAAGTTTGGCATCTTAAATTCAGTTAGGTTGAGGGAACTAGAAACAGTAAACATTCTTGAGTACATATTGCCACCCAGTGGATGAATGTGCATGATGCACAAAGCATTTGCAAAGGAAAAGACAAAGGAAGACTAAGAGATTATGGTGTTAAGGCTTTGTTTATGTTCAGTGAAGACCAGATATCATACGTGACCCAAACCTGAATCACACCACTCACTCAGAATGCCAAACTAGATTTTAATATACATTTTCAAAATATTCTCACAATCATCAGAAGCTTACAGCAATGAGAGAAAAATGTTATGCGTATGCTTACCACTACATTAGATACTAAAGTCCCATTAATGCTAATGAAACTTATTTCCATGAATTTCCAATAAGATAAGTCAGACATACTTAACTTACAATAGGGCTGGTAGGGCAGAGATAGAAGATTCAAATCTTGACCCTCTAGGGTGCTAAGAGCTTTGACATGAAGTCAGGGATGAATTACATCTTTGGCATAATAGTCTTGTTTCCCTTCACCTGAAAGCAAATAAAGATTTACTAGAGTAAGGAAATATAGAAACAATTGATGGAAGCTGGGCATTTAAACATGTAGTGAGGCCATGTTTATATAGGGATTTCCTAGTGGTTCAACCTGGAGAGGTACAGCAAAATCCTTCTCTTGGAGTAACTCCATAAGAGTCTTCTCATATTCCACAGACAAGTCTAAGCCTATTTACTGTGTTTTCTAAAAAGAATAATAGAATTTATGTGATTGGAATGACATTGAAAATCCAAGGAAAACTAGTCTTGGGCTTTATGTTTTGCTATGTTTATGCACTATCCTTACCAAAAGATTTATCTATCCACTTTTGAAAACCTCTAGACAGGGAACCTACTAATGTGCTTCTCCTTTGTTGGGTCTGGGATTTATTGATTTACCCTACTTATAAGCTAATAAGTTAGCCTATTACTGTTTCATGGATGTCGGAGGAAGACATGAGGTGCCTGAGTCAGAGACAAAAGATTTCATTATTCACAGTTAGCAAGCATATTCGAGTTACTTTCCCTTACCCCCAGTTCCAGGGGGGCACCATAGAGGGGTCCAGGCATATTCTGTGCACACAGTAGGTTTTTGTCCTAGATTAAGAATATTGAGCTCGGGGAATCCACTGCCTTTATAATAAGTGGTAAGCAAATCTGCCTTTTTCCAAAGTGGGATCTTAACTTATCCCTCAAGGTTGCTTGTTGCAAACACAACTCTGATAAATGGCCTGGATAAAGGGCATTCAGGGCCTTGCTGGGAAACTTAAGGCCCACGGAAGATTGCAACTCCCAACATTCACACTAAACCCAAATCAGCCTTCCTACAATTTCCACTAGTTAGTTGTGGGTTATTCTATCCCTCCAGCATTTTGTACTTCAAACATCTGCAGAGTGCTATCTTATTGCCACTGAGACTTTTCTCCAAACTACTCATTTCTTATCCCTTTGACTATTCCTCTCGTGATCTGGCTTTGGGGCCCCTCACCATTAGTATTGCTTTTCTCTTAACCTGTTTAAGGGTTACTTCCTAAAATGTACTATAATACTCCAAGTATGGTCTAATCACTTCAGAGCAGAAGAGAAACATTACTTTGCTTATTCTAGAAATATACTTCTATATGGCAACCTGAGATCCCATGAACCTTTTGGCAGTCCCATTAATTCCCACTGAAAAACCCTGACTTTTACCACAAAATGCTATTAAGCCATTCTACTCTATTCTGTTCCGTTCTGTTCTGTTCTATTCTATTCTCATGCCAGAGGATGGAAGCTCCATGTAGTTTTTCATTAAAGGAATCATCATACCAACCAGACTCCAATTAATAATAGGAAATGTAAAAGTAAGCTCCTTCTTTTAAAGCAGTTGTTATTTACCAGTTCTAGCAGAAAAGTGTAACTCCTTATGTCTCCTATTTCGTGAATTATGGACCTCTTCTATATAAACTGTTGGTTCTCTGTGTTAATATAAATAGCATATGACTCTCATATTCTTTGTTTAAATAAGAATCCAACAGTCAGAGACCTTTGCTTTCTCCCCTCCCCTCCCTTCCCCACACCATGCACATACAAGAATAGGGAATTGGCAATGCTCATCTTCTGCTTTTAACAAAGGAAACCAACATGTATACATAGTTTTTCAAAAACAGAAATGCTACTTTAAATATTATAGCAGGGCAATAAGTTTAAATTTTTTAAAAACTTATGGCTAAATTTCAAATATACAGAAAAGTTGAGAAAATAGTACAATGAACCCCCAGATAACCATCACTCAGGTTTAACAATTATCAAGATTTTGCCACATTTGCTTCGTTGTCCCTTTATTATTATTATTATTATTGAGGCATTTGATAGTGACTTGCACATAACACATCAGTTTACTCCTACATAGTTCAATATGGATCAACATAGATATTTTTTACATAACTGCAATGTCATCAACATCTAGCAAAGCTAACAATAATTCCTTGTATTATTTAATACCTAGGCCATATTCAAATTTCCCTGGGGCTGGCCCAGTGGCATAGTGGTTAAGTTCACATGCTCTGCTTCAGTGGCCTGAGGTTCGTAGGTTTGGATCCTGTGCGTGGACCTAGCACCACTCATCAAACCATGCTGTGGCAGCATCCCACATAAAGTAGAGGAAGATTGGCACAGATGTTAGCTCAGTGACAATCTTCCTCAAACAAAAAGAGGAAGATTGGCAACAGATGTTAGCTCAGGGCCAATCTTCCTTACACACACACAAACAAAAAACCTTTCCCTAATTGTCTCACTAATATGTATTTATGGTTGGTTTCTTCTCATTGGAATCCAAACTAGGTCCACTCATTGCATGGGATTTTTATGTCTCATAAATTTATTTTAATCTAGAATAGTTCCCTCCCATCCACTTTTAAATTCTTGACTAGTAACAAAAGTGGATCACTTTTTTACCACTCTGAATTTGTCATATCCCTTAACTTAATCCTCTCTCCCCCATATTTCTTATAAGTTGATATGTTAGATCTAGGGTTTGATTAGATTCAGACTCAATATTTGTGGAAGGAATGCTTCAAAGTGGTTCTTTGTACTTCCTCTTCCAGCACAGTGGAAAGCAACAATATTTGGTTGCCTTACTATGATTATTTTAAGGAATTATGCATTGACTCTTACTGGGCTTTTCTTTCTTGCTTGCTTCCTTCCATTCTTCCTTCCCTCCTTCCCTTCCTTTCTTTTTTCTTTTCTTCTGGTCAAGAATATGTGTTGAATTTTGTCACCACTTTTAGACATCCATGGAGATAGTCACATGGTTTTTCTTCTTATAATTATTGGTATGATGAACTGATGAATTACACTAATAGATTTTCTAATAATAAACTCTGCTGGCATTCCCAGAATGAATCTCACTAGCTTATGATTTTTTTAATACGCTTTGGATTTGACTCAATATTTTATTAAGATTTTTGCATTGATATTCATAAGTGAAATTGGCCTGTAATTTTCTTTTTGAATAATCTTTATTAGGTTTTAGTATCGATACACGATTACTTCACAAAAAAAATTTGGAAGTTTTCTTTTTCTACAGTCTGGCACAATTTAAGTAGCATAGGGTTTATCAGATCTTCAAAAGTTTGGTAGAATTCCTTGGTGAAATCAATCAGGCCAGGAGGAAGAATTGGGGGAGAAGAGCAGCCAGGAGCAGACTTCGACATCTTTTAGGAGTCTTTAAGCGTATCTGCATACAATTATATAAAGTTGTCTCATTTTTTAAAAATTTTCTCTGTTTCAAAGATTATTTCCCCTGTGTCATTTTGTATTTTGTGAACTTGTACTTTGTCCAGTTTGGTTGACTAATAGCCTATCTTTTGTTGTTGATCTCTTTAGCCAGCTTAGTTTTTTTAAATTAGTTTTTTTGTTTTTCTCTTTTCTGCATCGTTAATTTCTGTCTTTATTTCTATCAATTCCTTCTGGTTACTTTTAGTTTGCATTCTTTTTTAAACATTCTGTTGAGTTGAAAATTTTTTTCATTTTTGTTGATAAAGGTAGTCAATGCAGTACATTCTTTAAAACACCGCTTCAGCTTGACAAATAGAAATGGCAAGCAATAGCATATATTGGAGTATATGAGGAAGCCATTTGATGTAAACCTGATTTGGCCTGACTTTGTTTTTCCAAAAGGGCCTGACTGTGGCCATTAAGCATGCATTGTATATCTGCTTTAAACATTTACTATAGCAAGAACAAATGCCCTTAGGATAAAGGTGCAACTTCCCCCCACATTGGCATTTCCTTAAGGATAAGCATCTCTCCCTAGGTTAGGAACTGATTGCTGCACTCACCTTTGACCACCCAGCTCACCTGTGACCACCCACCTTGAGACAGCAGACCTGCCACCCTTCTGTGTTCACTGAGACAGCAGAACTACCTGCTGTTTCATCAATCACTGCGCCGACAGAGAAGTCTCGTGACTATTGTAAAAGGGACATTTCAATCATATGTGAAACATCCTCTTTGGGGGTATATAACCACTCTGTACACCCCACTTCTTTGGTGCCCTTTCTTCCTTCGGCAAGAAAGGCCCCAGGCCATGGTCCTCCCATTTTAGCTCAGAATAAACTCTCCCAAATTTTCATTTATAGATTGGTTATGGATTATTTTCATCGATAAGCTGTATCCCATGGATTTTGGTGCTTTTTTCATTATTTTCTGGAAACTTTGAAGTTTCATTTTGCAACCTCTTTCCTTTCAGCAACTCTTACAACACAGCTGCTCATCTTGCTTAGGTCCTGCTCCTGTTGGGGATTTGGCCACATCCACCTATATTCTTGGATTTTGAGGAGTTTCGTGTCACTGACTTTTGTTGAAGATGCTATCCATAATTCTTTCTTTTGCTATCTTGTTAGTCTGTTTGGTTTTCAGGAGGAGTTTTAAAGTGATGATTCAAAACTGCCACTATGATCATAAATCTAGAATATCTCCAAACAAATTATTTAGTAAAATAACCAGTTGGAATTGCAGATATTTAGATATTTTTAAAAGATATTAAAGATTATTGTCACAGAACATACTAACAGTTCCTGAAGCCTGGGAGCCTTTAAAAGCCTTCTTTGTTAGAAACAACCTTTGCAAAGATAGTTTTACAACCCAGCCACTAGAGAGGAAGAAGGAACTTTTCCCTTCATCATGTGATTTCTTTTATTTCTGTCACCAGCAGTTTGAAGAGCCTACATTTTCAAGGCCAGGCACCAGTATCCTATTAGCATCGAAAGAGAAAAGCAGCCCTGAGCAGCTCAAAACTTAGCATATAAAAAGTAAAGGATAGAATAAGAATTTTAGCAAATAAAATCTGGGGTGTACACTGTTAAGCTATGTCTTCAACCAAGCCCACAGATTTTGGAAAGGAAGCACAGAGCTGGAGAGGGAGATGCCTACTTAGATCCTGAGAGGAGCAAGTGAGTAAGATCTGCCATTAATCCTTGAATTATCAAAGCCAAATTTTCATGTGCCTTAAATAGATGTGATCTTTACAGGGTTATGAATTAAAATTTATATAAATAATATGAATAAAAAGAAAGAGAAGAAAAGATAAAGCAGATATAGATTCCCTCTCTATAAGTCTCTTTTATTTCTTCTAGAGTAAGTTGGGAAATTAGAGATGTGATTTCCCACGAAGTTATAAAAGAATGTAACATGAGACATTTCCTGTTGTGGAGTCTTTATTGAAGGACCAAAGGTGAGAATGGTGACCTCACCTTCTAGAGAGGGACTAGGCACAAAATGCAGAATTTGCAGAGAAGTAGACCCCCAAACAACTCCTGGGTCCTCTAGACTATCATCTACCTGCAGAGAGTAAGGGTTCAAGGAGGGGAGTTGTGAGAATTTTTTTTTAAGAGCATGGTCAGAATCTCGTGCATTTCCCCTCCCTCCTTGAAAGAACCCACCCCCCTCACCTTGTCCTAGCAGCGTCAAGTGCTGCAGGGACCTAAAGAAGATCATTTAAGAAGTTTTACTAAACTTGGCCTGTGGTTTCCACATTTGAGGGTTGCATGTACTGTGACCTGTGCCTGACTCTTCCGTGTTAAAGTCTAAAGAAAAGGCGCTGTGGATAAAAAAATCTAGACTATTGGTGGTAAACACAATGCAGTCTATACAGAAACTGATATATAATAATGTACACCTGAAATTTACACACTGTTATAAGCCAATATGACCTCAATAAAATAACGGGGAAAAAAGAAAAGATGCTGATTAGTGGCTAGAGCAGCCTGGAATAGCAGAGAAAAGAGAGAGGGCTATCTTGGGAGTAGTCTGCATGTCCAGAATTTAAAGGGGCAAAAATGCCAAGGTTCCTGCAGTCTGAAGGACCATAGCTAGACTAGAACTGTATTCAAAAGACTCTGCCAAGGAGAATCGAGAGCAACAGTGTAGAGTGTACCATCAAAGCAGGAGTTAAACAGTCAGCTGGAGAGCACTTTGGATGTGTGTGTGGAGGGAGAGTAAGTTGAAGAAGTCTCCCACTAACACAACCTCTCTCTCATCCTTCCCTGCTCTCAAAGCTCTGGCATCGGTAGGTGGAAAACAAGAGCAAGGCAGGGAAAACAGAGAAGAAATCAAGCCTTATTCCTTAATGTCTATCTGGTCCAAGTGAGGAGAGGAGAAGCAGATTAGACTTGTTAATATTCTAAAATTTACCACAAGTTGCAAACAGAAAAGTCTAATAATGGGTAAAGAAACCAGGCCAAAAGCCTTGAAATGCATCTCCATTACAAACGTTCTTTCTTTATAGTGCCTTTAATAGGTCACTATTATTAAATAAATTGAACTAAACATTGAAGATATAAAAATACTTGATGAGCAGTGGTCCTCAAAATCGGCTACATATGACAATCCTCCGGAAAGCTTTAAAATGCACTGATGCTTGGTTCTACTCCCAAATTCTGATTGAATTAGTCTGGGGTGTGGCTTAGGCATCAGGGTTTTTTAATACTTACCAGGTGAGTCTATCATGCAGCCAAGGTTGAGAACTACTGCTCTAGAAATAGAGTCTACAAAAACCAAAAATCTATTTTACTATCAAATATCTACTACTTTTCAATACTGAAAAGTTGGAATTTTCATGGAAAAGGTCTACCTTTTTTTTTGATCTTTACTGTCTAGGTCACTGTCAAAGAGATTTGATTAAGTGTTGTATGAATTTGCTTCATTAAAGGCACGTAAATGAGTATGTTCCATGAGGAGAAGGACTATGGCTCTTTTGTGATGTAAGATAAATACTCGAAACATATTATTACAGAAGTGGAAACAAATAAGTTTTGCAAAATAAATATTGGTCTCTAACATATATGATTGCCACAGGAGGCATGTATCCTAAAGCACTATTTTAAAGTTTGTATTGTTATACAAGTTGGAAACAGGAAAGTCTAATGATGAGTAAAGAAACATGGCTGAATGCCTGAAAACAGATCTCCATTACAAATGTTCCTTTCTTAGACTGACTTTAACACATCACTATTATTTAAATAAATTCAATTAAATATTGAAGATATAAAAGTACCTGGTTAAAATGAACAACATACACACATCCCCAAAAATGGTTTATCATCTTTATCCTTCCAGACTTTGTATTGGATCACTAAAAGATTCCTGCCCCTCCCTCCTTCCCTTTTTTCCTTCTATTGATATTAGATGACTACTATGTGCCAATATTTTTGCTAGATACTAGACATATGAAGATAAGTAACAGAGTCTTTACTCGATGGAGCTTATAATTAGTAGTAGATAAGTAAACAGACCAACATTTAAAAATCAGTACACTAAATACTATAAAATATAATGCACAGGATGCTAGTGAGGAAGACCACCAAGGAAAATGTTCTGGAAGAGGTGACCCCTGGTCTGAGTCTTCAAGGATGGTTATGAAAAGTGAGGTTAAGAAGTGCTGTGCACACAGAGCCAGCAATAGGTACGAAGGCAGGAGGCACAAGAAAACATGGCTATAGATCATGGTAAGACCTGCTGGGGACCCAATGACACAGAAAAAACAAATTGTTCATGTTTTTAGATATAGCAAAGCTTTTCTTATAAGGTAGAAGGTAGACCTTTGAACATTAACCTGGCCCCTCACCTTGCCTAATGGAACAAAAGCTACTGAGCTTTTGTATATGGCCTGGCATACTTCTCACTGAGCACGTATTACAGTGACAACTGAATTTTGGTTATATCTCCATGAGAAACTAGGGGGCACTAGAGTGCTGTATCCATTCACTTAGATGTTCATGTGGTATATGTTGTTGGTACTGCTTGTTTGCTAATTTAGTAGAAAGTCTAAGTGAAAGTAATCTTGAACCAAATCTGAGTTCCAGTCAGTCTTTGAATGCAAACCAACCTCTGTGGTCTGACCTAGCTTAATGGCAAATTTTAGGACATGAAAAAAGTAAAAGATGGCTGGAATATATGGTGTACAATGAGGAGTGGTAGAAATTGAAGAGGTAAGCAGGGGTGAGATCATGAACATTTATAAACTTTAGTGAGTAGATCTTTATCAATGGAAAAGCCATAAAATAATTTTTAAGGATGTAATATGAGCAGATTACTAATTTAGAGCAATCAATAATGGAGTGTGAGAAGGGACTCAATGAGGAAGGACTAGTTAGAAGCCTGCTCCAACGATGTAGGTAAGAGATGAAGATCTGAATGTCTGTGGCAGTTGAGATAGACACAAGAACAGATGGCAGATTTACAAACTCAGTAGTGTGGGAAGGGAAGGGGTGAAGGAAAGGGAGGCATCCAGAAACACTCTAGGGTGTCTGGACGGGCAACTGCATGAAGAATGATTTCATTCTTTGGGATAGAATACCAGAGGGGAGCAGGTTTTGCAGGCGAAATGATGATTTAAGTTTGGAGGAGGTTATATTTGAGGGGCCCATAGGATATGTCCAATAAGCAACTCTACAGCCAAGTCTAAATACGTATTTAAAACTAGAAAATTCAAAGAATGAAGTTACCTTATGAATATGAAACATCAATTATAGAAACAAGGATGATGGGGACAAGAAAATACAACTCTAAAATACGTGCTTAAAAAGAGTAAAGGAACAGGGAAGTGCTGGTAAGATGTAAACTGAGGCAGGGTGTGATGCAAAACTAAGAATTAAGAAAATGGAAGATATTAAAAAATTCAAAATTCAATTGTTACCATGAACAAATCTATTTTCTACAAACTTTTCTCATGAAACGAGAGTACTCTTTTGTGGTTGCTGCTGGAAAGGAATGTGGTATTTTGAGCTATAGAGTCTGCTGGAAATTTTAATTTTCATAAAATACAGTAACTGGACACCCAACTTCTGAGAATTAAATAAAACAAAAAAGCCTCCTCCAGACACAGAAAGGACATCGTTCACCTCAGGCACTTGGCACCACGACACAGGGAATGTGATGTAAGCATTTCCTTCGCCACAAAGAAAATGCATCTGAGGAGAATATGAAAAGTTGGTCTCCACAAAATTGACACGTGATCATCGTGAGTCCAAACTAAATGTGTTAATCTGGAAAAATGAGTACTGGCAGATTTCTTGTTCCTTTATTAAGCAATGATCTAGCACAGAACAATGCATTACTTATAGCATCTGCCTCATCTTTGAAATCACAAGTAAAGTTTTAAAACACTGCCTACAACAGAAACGTACGTGCTCTGGACCAGAGCTCCCATAAACACATACAGTAAACACACAGACCATGCTTCCCATTCTTTACTGCAAAATTTACCTGAATTTTATAAAGAGAAATCTATGATCCCACGGCATCCAATGTGTCTTGTGTGAACCGACATTAGCTGAGGCAAAGAGGCTGTACATCATACAGAGGACATACGTATTTCTTGTTTGCCATTTAGCGCACACACACACAGAGTTCCCTGTATGCACACACACAAACACACAGGTAACTGAGCAGGGCTTTCTTCAAAGTGCTAGACTTCCATAGATTGGCGGCATTCTTTAAGAGTTCACATAAAAAGTAGGATGGATACACTGTAAGTATAACTTTAGGACAACCAAGCAAAAAAAAAATATCAAATCCCACTTTGAGACATAAAGTGATGTAACTCATATGTCACTGTCACTTTATCTTCCAGCTTCTGAATCCACGGGTATTATTTCTGTTTTTGTTATGTGACACAGAATAAGCTTCTCTGAATTTCCCCCCCCAAAAATCTACTTATACAGAAAAGCAGTTACTGGAGATTCTCTAGACATGAGATCCAGGTAGGTGAGGGCTCCCAAAAGCTTTTTTCTACTTGAATCACAATAGGTTGCATCTAAAGTAAGAGCACTTTAAACGCCTCTCCCTTTTTTTTGTATAAGTAAATACAGATATTTAGATTGGCTCAACTTCACACCAAGACACAGAGCAGAGCTACCTGTACTGCCTCCTAGCGGAAAGATCATTTTTTCATTTGTTTCATGAAGCACTGGAGTATAGCATATTTAGTTACTAAGCTATTCTTCACGATTTAAAATTACAATTACACAAATTTTTAGTTTGATAATTAGTACCTCCCAAAAAAGCATGTCGTGAACTCTCATTTTATTTACAAACATAATTGCTCTTAATAAAACAACCACCAATATTTCCTACGTACAGTTAGTAGCAGCTCTTAGATAGAAAACAAAACAAAGCTTATTAAAAAATCATAATTGTGGTTGTGCCCCAAAAGTCTCAGAAATGAATATACAAATGCTTAAGAGTGACAGAGATCTTGTAGAAGCAATAAGGTATGGTTATTCCACAACCCAGTCATTCTGTCTCTGAGTTACTGACTTAATATTTTCACTAGTAAAACAGCAAGGAGACTTTTCATTATGCGCTTTGGCACAGGTAATCCAAAATCATAGATAATCAAACATAGTTTTTATTTGGTTTTGGAATATTTTGGTACAAAAAGTGAAATATGGCTGCCTAATACTCTGAAAATTTGTAAACCTCAAACAAAATAACGCACAGTGAAAATCATCAATCTTTCTCAAAGTGTGAAATCATTAAACAAACGTGTTTGAAATTGCTGTCCTATCTATGCTTTGTGTCTCATGCCATCTCTGAATTGGCAGAAATGAGGTATCTTATTTAAATTTCACACTGAGCTATAAGTCGCATAGAAGAATTAAACTAAACAAGGTACCAGGTTGTGACAACCTTACAACACATATCACAGTATTGAAACTGTTGGGTTATTGACTATCACATTTCACTGGATATTAAACATCTTGAGGGCTGCAACTGTATTTTTTTTAACCTATCCTAGTACTGCAACAAAATTTTGACTGAATGTATAAATAAATATTAATATTAATATAGTTGAAAGCAAAAATTTAATTTACATAGCTTTGATTAACTGTAAACTCTGAAATGAGATTCTGTGTCACAAGATGTGGGTTCAAATCTTCCATTATCACAAATTATGTGATTTTAACCTCCACCTCAATGAGGCTCAGTTTTCTCATCTGAATAAAAGGGGTAACACCTGGCTTATGTATTTCAGAGTAGCTGTAAAGGTAAAATGAGGTAACACATAGTAAGTCCTTTGTAAATACCAAACAAATGTAATTTTCTGTTATTCTGTATGTTCAGGAAAGAAATATATGTATGACACAAGTCTTTTTAAGATGCAATGTGACAACTCACATTAGAAATATGTACCATATACACCATTTTTTCCAAGTGAAAAACTGCTTGACTCTTTTCTTCAGCCTACAAATATACTTAAAACTCCTCATCCAAAAAATACATATACCCCTTCCTTCACAATGCAGCCCCCAGTGCTTTATTTTCTCTAGTAAATGCTGTCAAAGAAGAGTGGACACCTATGCATCCCCTTCCTCAATGCACTGAAATCTGGCTCTGCCACTGCCGCCTATAGAATAGCTTCAGCATGGTTAATCTATTGGTTTCTTCTCAGTCCTCATTTTACTTTATCGCTGAAGATTTCTTTTTGAGTACCTCTCACATAGACAGTGGCTTCTTTCTTCAAAACGACTGTATGGTCGTCTCCCCTTATCCAAGGGGTATATGTTCCAAGATCCACAGTGGATGCCTGAAGTTGAGGATAGCACCGAACCCTACAGCAAAGCCAATATTGCAAGAGTAGATCTGATAACCCAGTTGGCTAACTGAGAGATAAACAGGCGGGTAGCACAGACAGCGTGGATGTGCTGGGCAAAGGGATGATTCACATCCAGAGGGAGCAGGGTGGTGCAAGATTTCATCACGCTAGTCAGAAAAGCGTGCAACTTAAAACCAGTCAATTGTTTATTTCTGGAATTTTCCATTTAATATTTTTGGACCACAGTCGACCATGGGTAACTGAAACCTTGGATAAGGGGGGACTGCTGTAGTCCATTCTTTTTCTTACTTCTATGCTTAATCTTTTTTAATGGCTTAGCTTCTCGCTCTTCAAATGGAGGTACAGAGATTTCATTCTTGGGCCTCCTTTTTTCTCACCCTATATTTCTGCCTAGATGATCCAGCCTACTCCAAGACTCAGACATCATTTCTGCATAACCAGCTTCAAAATCTGTGTCTTTTTTCCAGGCTCACTCCTAGGTTCCAGGTCAATATTTCTAATTGTTGACCAAATATTTCCATCTGGATGTACTTCAGTCTGTGTGTCAAAGTCACTGTCCTTCTCTCTCGTCCCTCTTTGTTGCCACTCTTGGGAGTGAGCCAAGCAGAAGTTGAGGTGTCATCAGTGACTTCTCCACTCTTCCTCACCTCTCACCTCCATTATCCAGTAACCAGGAGCTACTGATTCCATCTCTGAAATGTCTCCAATCCATCTGCTCTCTTCTCCATTTTAATTTCCACTGCATTCAGGTCTCATTATTTCTTTTTAAAAGTATTCTGATGGCCTCTTAACTAGTCTCTCTGCCTTGGTCTTTCACAATTTAAATCCATCCTGTTAAATAAGACGCCAAGGAAATAAAACCACTCCTCAACTTTTTATGCCTACTCTTTGCCTGGAAAATAAACTCCAAACTCTTTGGCATGGCATTTGGGACCCTAACGAATCTATTTCCAACCTGTTTTTCCAGTAACTCCTGTCCACACCCTTCTCTTTCTAGAACATGTTAAACACTTTCAGTTTCATGCCCTAGTTCCCGGTGTTTCCTCTACCTGTTATGACTATTCTTTATTTGTCAAAAGCCTGTACATCTTTCACATGATATGGTATTTTCTCTGTAATACCTTCTCTACCCTGCCTTGTAGATAGAATTAATCCTTCCTTCTTCTGTAGTCTTCTGCTATTAAAATGAAAGTGTTAGAAGTGTTTCTCTCCTCCACCGCATTAGGCTCACAGGGGAAAAGTCTAATTCATTTTGATGTCATCTATGGTCCACATAATGCTTAACAGATAGAGGCTACTCAATAAATACTGAACTGAACAGACTTATTCCTGTTTATATGACAAACAGAACAAACTTTAAGAATAATCCTTATCTGTATAACATGTACGCTACATCATACTGATTGTTTTGTCAGTTGTTAGAATCAAATGAAAATCATTCGGCTTTGGATAATAGTGAAAATATACCCTAAAGATGAATTATCCTTGTAATCCTTTTGGTTTTAAGTAAGTCACACAGCTAAATTTCTCTCTTGCAGTCAGTTTGGAAGGAGGCAGAAAACAGGTAAAAATCCAGTCAAGTATCTGTAAAATACATAAAAATCAAATATGAGACACTTACTAGTGCTATTAAAATATCAAGGTAAGAATCATTAAGTATATTAAAGAGTTAAAGACATTATGAAGGCTAAATATTAATTCAGTCCAAAGTAACCTTAAGGAAAATTAGATATATGTTAAGGGTCAGTGCTAAATCACTGTCATGAAATATTTTTGTATAATTCTTAAAAAAAACTCTAATGGGGCTGGCCCCGTGGCCGAGTGGTTAAGTTCGTGCGCTCCGCTGCAGGCGGCCCAGTGTTTCGTTGGTTCGAATCCTGGGCGCGGACACGGCACTGCTCATCAAACCACGCTGAGGCAGCGTCCCACATGCCACAACTAGAAGGACCCACAACGAAGAATATACAACTATGTACTGGGGGGCTTTGGGGAGAAAAAGGAAAAAATAAAATCTTTAAAAAAAAAACAAAACAAACAAAAAAACTCTAATAAATAGTAATTTAATGAAATTACACTTAATTTTATTTTATGACTGTAGATCAGGTGTCAGCAAACTATAGCCTGTAGGCCAAACCTGGCCCCTGACCTGTTTTTTGTAAATAGAGTTTTATTGAAACACAGCAATACTCATTCATTCGTTTCTGTATTGTTCCTGTCTGCTTTTGCTCTATAATAGCAGAGTTGACTAGTTAAGACAGAGACCACACGTCCCACAAAGCCTACAATATTTACTATCTGGCCCTTTAAAGAAAATTGGTCAACTCCTGCTGTAGACAATCAGTTGGAAATCTAGATGAAAACGAAGTTAGTCTGTGTATATGAGGATTTCTTATTATTCTAGAATTTAGAATCTTTACATAAAGATTTCTTCTCAAAAGTAAAAACAATTTTTTAAAAGATATAAGGATGATAGAAAATGTACAGATGCCAAGTACATACAAGAGATAAATGGCATACATACAGGATTTTTTAAAGAATAAATTATTTTATTTTTATACTTTTAATATTTGTCTGCCTGACTATCCTTCATTAACTAGGAAAAGGAATGGCTGCACTTTATATTAGAGTATGTCACTGAAAATCAACTTTTCTACCACTATTGCTTCACTAAAAGGTAGAAAATTAATTCTTCCTATAGGAATAAAGGAGAAAAGTTAAATACAATTAATTATTTTTAAAAATGAGGGGAGGGAAAGGAGGAAAGAAGAAGGAGGAGAGAGGGGAAGGGGGAAACAGGAGCAGAGAGAAACAACCTACTATACCTCATTCTCTAATTGATATGAAGCCAATCTGTGTACCAAAGTTAAGGCCATCTCGGACGTGGGAGAAAAACTTGTCAGGATGGCAGGATGTACAGAGGTTGAGATCTTGATTCAGGTCCTGAAAATTCTGTGGAAGAATTCCTCCCCGTTCTAGAAGAATCCTTAGGATAAAGATTTTCAAAAGATAGCAAGAGTTTATTTTACCAATAGCCAAAGCAATATAAAAAAATTTATGGATATTGGTGGAAAAGAATTCTAGGAAAAATCTGCTTGGAACAATGCAAAGTGTTACTCAATTATAGAATACGGACTAGTGAGGAAATGGTAGACTGCATTACCATTTTCACTTAAGTTCATATATAATCTGCACAACCTCCTATTGTCCAGCAGACAGGATCTGGGTACAGAGTTTAATCAAAATCAAATATTTATTTAAGAAGAAACTCCTAAAGTTACCAGAGTATTTGTAGACAAGATTCATTTGACTCAGACGTAGCATGCTTTTTAGTCATCTGGGTCTCCCATTTCCTTTCCTCCTATTGACCAGCTTTTTCACAGAAAACTTGCCTCTCCATAAACACTTTATGGTATGAAATATGACCATAAATTAGCAATATTTATTCCACAAATGACACTTAGGAATCAATTTCAATCCTTTCTACTTATGTACTAAACGAGGCAGAATCTTGGCTGACTAGAATAGAAACATGATTCAATCAGACATCAATTTTCCTTTTTAGAAATGACAAATAATTTTTAATAGTTATTAATAGCAAAACTTCATAAATTCAAAAACACAAGGGAACATAAAAAATTGACAGTGACTATGTGTTTATATTATCTAATATTTTTGCTAAGAAATATTTTTCTCTAGTTAATTAAAGAAGAAGAAGAATTTTAAAATATCAGCTTCCTGATAGTTTATTATTAATTTAGGAGGCTTTGACTGAGGAATGGCTGCAAAATAAAAGTACATGACCAACTTTTCCTATATGAAGTTTAAGTAGATCTCATAAAACCACATGCCAACTCTTTCTTCCTTCACTTTTAAATCAATAACAGATACCAGATTGGAAAATTTCTGTTTTTCAAACTTAAATGAGAACAGATTTTACATTTAAAATGAGTTTGTGTAGATGTGTATGTCAGCTACTTAAATATCTGCCACCTGAATTTTTCTTGGAGTTACTAATTGTTCTCTAAAATAATTTTCATTTTAGAAGTAATAAGTGATAACCAAACTTACAGTTCCAGGATGAAATCAAACATACCTGGTGGCTTTACGAATGTCAACATAGGGATGTGGTGAGTCAAACAGCCGCACACATTCGGGATCAAGATTATAAAATGCTTTTGCTGATTCCCTTGGAAGAGTAAAACAGCAAGGTCCTACTGAAGGTCCCAGGACAACAATAATGTCTTCCAAACTACAGCCATATTCTGCTATCATAGCATTCACTGTAGCCATAGCAACACCTAACAAAGTACCTTTCCAACCTGGTAAAGAGAGAAAAAGAGACAGGGAAAGTTAAAGCCTAACAAAATTTCACCTTAATTTATATCTAAGTTGAAAATGGGCAGAGTCAGTTTATGTTTTTTTCAAAGTCCAGAAATAGTAGATGAATCACAAAATTAATTAAGCCAGATAATCAACTAATTGAAATATTAGTTTCTAACTGAGCTATACTATAAGAAGCATGTTACACGGAAGGTACAGCTAATTGGAGGTCTGTCCCTTCCACTTCCTTTTAAACATGTTCTATGCTTTTAGTTTCCACTGGGATTACACCTTCTTAGTCTTCTCTCTCTCTCCTTCACTTGTTTTTCACATTTCTAAAAATTGTTGGAAAAAACATATAACATAAAATTTACCATTTTAACTATTTTTGAGTGTATATCTGAGTACTGTTAAGGTATATTCATATTGTTGTGCAACCAATCTCTAGAACTTTTTCATCTTGCAAAACTGAAACTATATCTATTAAACAATAACTCCTCCTTTCCACCTTCCCCCAGCCCCTGGCAACTACCATTCTACTTTTTCTATGAATTTGACTACTCTAGATACCTCATATAAGTGGAATCAGTATTTGTCGTTTTGCCCTTGGCTTATTTCACTTAGCATGATATACTCAAGGTTCATTCATGTTGTAGCATGTGTCAGGATTTCCTTCCTTTTAAAGGCTGACTAATATTCCATTGTGTATATATACCACATTTTGCTGATCCTTTCATCCATTCATGGACACTTGGGTTGCTTCCATGTCTTAGCTTTTGAGAATAATTCTGCTATGAGCATGGGTGTGCAAATATCTCATCGAGATCCTGCTTTCAATTCTTTTGGATATATACTCAAAAGAGGAATTGCTGTGTAATATGGTAATTCTAAATTCTATGATAATTTTAAAATTTTTGAGGAACCACTATGTTGTTTTCCACAGCAGCTGCACTATCTTACATTCCTACCAATAGTGCATCAGGGTTCCAATTTCTCCAGATCCTCACCAACATTTGTGATTTTGTTTTGCTTTTTTAGAAAAATATTAGCCATCCCAATGGGATGTGAGGTAATATTTCTTTGTGGTTTTGCTTGTATTTCCCTAATTATTAGTGATGTTGAGAATCTTTTCACATGCTTGTTGCCCATTTGCATATTATCTTTGGAGAAATATCTGTTGAAGTCCTTTGCCCATTTTTTAAATTGAGTTATTTGGGATTTTTTGTTGTTGTTGAGTTGTAGGAGTGCTTTATATATTCTGAATATTAACCCCTTATCAGATATATATACAAATTGCAAATATTTTCTCCCATTCTATGGGTTGCCTTTTCACTTTGTTGACTGTGTCCTTTGATGCACAGAAGTTTTTCATTTTGATGAAATCCAATTTATCTCTTTTTATTTTTGTTGCTTGTGCTTTTGGTGTCATATCTAAGAAACCGTTTCCTAATGTAAGATCACAAGGATTTACACTTATGTTTCCTTCTATGAGTTTTATAGTTTTAGCCCTTACATTTAGGTCTTTGATCCATTTCAAGTTTAATTTTCATGTATGATGTAAGATAAGGGTCCAATATCATTCTTTTGCATGTGAATATCCAGTTTTCCTAGCATAATTTGTTAAAGAGGGTGTCCTTTCCCCATTGTATAGTCTAGGTACCTTCTGAAAAATCATTTGCCCATACATGCAAAAGTTTACTTCTGGGCTTTCTATTCTATTCCATTGGTCCATATGTCTGTCTTTATGGCAGTATGATTCTTTTTTGATTACTGTAGTTCTATAATAAGTTTTGAAATCAGGAAGTCTGGAACATCTAACTTTGTTCTTTTTCAAGATTGTTTCATTTTGACAGCTTTAATCTTTGATATTTCAAAACTTAATGTTTCAAAACCTAAGAAGTAACAAATAATATTCCTATTTTATATCCAGGAACTAAGAGTCAAATATTAAATAACTTTTGACAATGTTACATAATAAACCTGACTTCTAGTCACCCAATTCCATTACTTTAGCTAGGTCAAGATAAAAAACACAACACTTTTTAATTTATTTATAGTACAAAAAAGCAAAGTAGTCATAGATTTACAAGGAGAAGGAAATCCAAAAGGTCATCCCTCATTTCACATAGAATTGTAACTGCTGGATAATCTAAACACTATTTTAAAATATCTCCAGAAAACAAATTCCATAACCTTAACATAACACAGCATCTAAAAATGCTTTGTTCTTATTTTTAGAGAATAAAGACATTAGACTACAGCATATTAAACTAAACGCAGTCTTCCAAACATATCTTGCTTTTTCTCACCTCAATACATTTACACGTGCTGCAGCATCTTCATAAACACCTTTCTGCAACATGCCTAACGTTCTTATTCCCTATTGCCTCAAGAAGAGGCAGTATGGCTCCCTGGGGGGTGTTTTTTGTTTGTTTGGTTTGGCTTTGTATTTTCTTGTGAAGACAATTGGCCCTGAGCTAACATCTGTTGCCAATCTTCCTCTTTTTGCTTGAGGAAGATTGTCCCTGAGCTAACATCTGTGCCAGTCTTTCTCCATTTTGTATGCAGGATGCTGCCACAGCATGGTTTGATGAGCAGTATTTAGGTCTGTGCCTCGGATTCCAACCCATGAACCCTAGGACTGCAGAAGTGGAATGTGCAAACCTAACCACTATGCTGCCACTGGGCCAGCCCTGCTGGGAAGTGTTTCCAAAAGCACGAAGCTTTTTTTTTTTTTTTTGGTTATTACAACAACTTGGGGTGCTACTGGCATTAAAAATTTCGAAAGCCAAGCAAATTTAGTCTACAATGTAAGATTATCTCGCCAAAAATGTTAATACCAGCCCTGCTGAGAAACACTGGCGCTTAGCCAAATCCTACAAATTCCTCAGGAATCAGCCTAGGTACCACTTCCTTTGAGAATTCTACTCTGATTCATATAAGTTCACTTAGGTACTCCTTTTATCTGCTCCTATAATAAGACTACATTAGCTCTACTCCTATTTTTACACTTATCACCATGTGAAGCAAGTAATTAACTGCTTGCCTGTTACGCCCACCAGAAAGAAATATAACTTTTCCTCTACTACAAAATTGGTAAAATCCTAAACGTTTAATTAAGTCCTCTTACCAGAGTGAGCAACCCCACACGCTTTTTTGATGGGGTCTGCAAAAACTATCGGTATACAGTCAGCGCCAAGAGCCGCTATTGTGACTCCTCTCTGATTTGTGGTGATTCCATCATAAGATTCAGGCTCCTTCCTTCCCATAATCCAGATGTCATTGGCATGATCCGTCTAATACCAAAAATGTGTGATAAAAAATGTTTTGAAAGTAGAATTTCTCATACCATAAGCTTTTCTCAAAGTACTCATTTTGTACAAAATTAGAGAAACAGTTTAAGATTACTAGCATTCATTAAATATATCACTTCTATACATGGTAAAATAAATTTACTTATTTAACTTTTGGAATTGTATTATCTGCATATTTTTATTCAAAGGGAAGCAGACTTTACATTTAAAATTCAACATAGTTCGTCCATCAGGGACACCTCCCACTAGAGATGGGCAAATCTCTACTTGGAGCACTTTCCACAAAGTACTACTTTACTGAAAGAAGTTAAATGAATTACCAAGTCAATGAATTTTTACTTTTCTAGACTCAAGTAAAGCTAGAATTCTGTAAGAAACAAAGCATTATCTCATCAATTGTGACCCTAGTTCCTCCTTCATTTAGAAAATAATGGCCTTTCTTTCCCACCATTCAGGATCCTTCCTTCTAAATCAAAAGGGGCAGTGGTACTATACTCTGAGAATTAACCGTACTCTTAGATGTGAGGAGCTCCAGGTGAAATATATATGTCATAGAACTGATCTTTACACTGTGGTGTATACAGCTAAGAAAAACAACCAAAGCATTATCCTAAAATTTTACATAAAACACCAGATGCAAAAGTTAAATAACCTGATTAAAGTCCACGTAGCCATTAGCAGAGTTGAGAATATAGATCTTCCAAAAAAATGAAACAAAATTTTACCTTTATTTGGCAAAATTTCTCTGCATTAAATCCTGCAGCACTCCCCAACCTCCGCAGATTTTCTCGAACAACGGCCTTGGGATCTCTCCGTTTGGAACTACTGAAGAGATTGAATGAGCTAAGAGTTGGTATGTAAGATATCCCACCTGTTCTTGTAGTAAATCCATGTATGAAAATGTCTGTGAAAGAGATAAGTAGTGAAGATTAAAAACATACTGTACAAAAGACTATAAAGACCCACAAACCCAGTCTCTCACAAGACTTTCCCCGATCATCTCGACCTGCACTTGTTTATCTAGCATCTAATTTCTACAGCACTTTGTACCTCTATGTGTTATTACATACCGCTTTGTGTTTGTTTACCTTCCCTAGGGGATTATTGCTCTCAAAGAGTACCTTCTGTCCACTTGTCTTTGTTATACCAAACAGCATAGAGCTCACAGTAAATATCCTTTAACCAAGAAGTAAGATTGACTGTCTTAAATTTCACTCTTTCGTGATGGTGCCAAGGAATCAAGGTTGCAGAATTTCTAAACAGAAGATTCTTAGAGTTCCCAGTCTCATTTTAAAGGACGGCTGTGGGATTTGTCTTAAAGCTTAATTTGCATAAAGGACACTTATTTGTGTGGGATGGCTTTGAAGGGGCAATCCCTTGACATCCCTGACAGTACAAGGCCCTCCATGACACTCCCTTGTTGCAACTGATGCTAACGAGCACATAAGCCCACAACAGTCTACAAAAGAAGGAAAAAAAGAAAGGAACAACCTCCAAAGAAAGACTGGTTTTTCATATACACAGTAAAAACAACAGATAGTGTTTAGCATACCTGAGATCAAAGGAGATGTGATAATGGCTAATTCTCCTTTCAGAGCCGGCAGACTTCTCAAATATGTTTCTATTTCATTCTGGATTGCTTCTAGTTCTTGAGCTGTGATCATGTTTATTTCAGTGGACTGTTTCAAAAGATCTCCCCTCAAAGTCACCTGTAAATCTTCAAACTCAAAATTGTAAACATCAGTAAAGAGTTGATCAATAAAAGCCTTCATTAATGTCTTCCGGTGCACGGGTACAAAGACCTTAACGCTGCTCAGATTTTTTTCATCAATTTTTTGTTTAATGGTATACAAACAGGCAGCCATGCTGGGATTGCTAACAGTCTCAAATTCTCTCAAGAGAGTTGATAATCCATTGCTTGTTTCTAATTCACAAGTATCATGGGCACCATCCTTTTCACAGCTGATGTTACTGCAACACATTATGCAAAGGAACTTAGCCTTGGCAGCGTGGTGGTATCGAATAGCACTCAATGTCTTCAGTAATGGCTGATGATAGTTCTTCTGAGAGTTCAATTTCAAACCAGAGAGATCAATCAACACTGCCTCTGCCATCTTTCAATACCTGTACAAAGTTCTTCAAAGAAGACTCTTGTGCCAAAAACAAAATCACCTGTAAAGAAAAACTGGCATAAGTAAGAATGCAAAATTGTATCAATCTTCTTATAGTTACAACAGAAATTTGTGGCTGGAAAAAAAAATTCCTTTAATCAAAAGATGTAACCACAATAGTAAATGTAGGCCCCTCCCGGAAAAGCTGGCCCAGTATTTGTCAGAAGAGTACCACGACAAATTAAAGCAAAGCCAACTTTTAATTCATTTTCTGAAAGTATCTGTCCATCTTTCCAGCAAAACAACAGTTCCTGTTTTTGTTCTGTTTTTCACATAGGAAATTTTAAATAGGGAGTTACTTGCTGACTTGGACAAAGTCTCGTTTATTAATGACAGGGTGTCAACTTATGTGATAATATCATTAATCCTGACATGACTGGCATGTTAGGTCACATCCCTTTATTTGAAATACCGAGGTCTTACATTCAATAGGTTAAACCGAGCTGCACCTAAAAATCACATTTTTAAGGAGATAAAAGCCGAGATGACCGATCAACTCCCGTTAGGACTTAGCACTCCAGGGATGGCAATGAGCACAAAGGCGGCCGCGATTTGCATCAGGCGTGCTCTCTACCTGCTTTCTGGCTCATTCCCCGCCCTACCTCCAAAGCACCCCCCCCCCACGCACATTTTTCACCTTCAGCCCCTGCCCTCGCATCCCAGGTCTCTCACTGGGGACCCGCTTTGGTGACCCCTTTGCCCCGGACGGTTTTCTCCCGCCGCCTCTCCTAACCTCCCCTCCCTACCGTGCGAGGCTCCCGCTGAAATTCACTTCGCCGGTTTTGAAAAACATTAAGGGAAGCGAGGGGGTGACCGCCCCCCTTCCCTCTGCTCTGTGAAATTCCACCAAGCGCCTATGTCACCGCCGGGTCCCGTGCTCCGTCCCGTGCTCGCCTCCTCGCCCCTGTGCGCCCGTCCGCCCGACGGCCGCGCCCCGCAGCAGCTTCGCCGTCCTCCTCCTCCCCCGGCACCTTCGGCGGCACAGCCCGTCGGCGGCCGCTCGGGGCCCGAGCGAAACCGGGGCGCCGCGCGCGTGCCACCCGGAGTCCAAAGCCCGGTCCCCGCGGCTCTGTGGGCGGCGGGGGCGACGCGCGCCCCGCCTCAGCCACCTCTGCCGCTTCTCCGGGGCCGCCGGGCCCCCGCCCCGGCATCGGCCCCGGCAATGGCCCCCGGCTCGCGCCCGTACGCCGCAGGGCGCGTTCGGAGGGGCGACGCCGGACGGAGCCGAGCGCGACAGCCCGCGCCCGCGGGGCCGCAGCAGTTCCGGGTCAGGAGGCCGCGGCTCACGCAGCCGGGGCCCCGCGGAGGGAAGAGGAACCGGAACCCGGGCTGCGGACGGGGCCTCCGAGCCAGGCGGGTCTGCGCGCGGGGAGCGACCTCGGGAAGGAAGCAGGCTCTTCTGCGAGCGGAGGCCCTTTGCCCCAGGCCCCTCTGCAGCCGCTCGGGACGGATCGCTGCCCCCCAGTGTGGTCGGGAACCTGGTTTACTCACCAGAGCCCAGGCCTGAGGACCTCCTTCCCTCAGCGCTTGGCAGTTTGTCCATCCAAAGTTCAAGTAATGGGCCTCCTTGGCGGGGGGAGGAGGGTTAACCTGTTTGTGCGTTCCCAGAAACAAGTCGGTTGAACCTCCCTTTGCCTTTTTGCTGATTCTGCCTTACTTGCTGACTGGACCAACACTCTTTACAGCTCCTTCACTTGTACGGGACAAACAGACGTCTTGTGTGCCCTTTTAAAAATATGTGCCACCAGCAGAAGGCACTAACCCTTAGCATTGTGACAGAGGTGCCAATTAGCATCCTTTCTCTGTTCTCGAAGAGTACAACGTTCATTTATTTAAAGATATTGAACAACTACTATGTGGAAGGCAGATGCTATGGTAAAGGGAAAGTGTATCCAGCCTTCAAAGAGTAGGAGAAAGGGTGCTTCCTGTGGAACTGGTTATGATGGAAGGGGACATCCTCTTATCTTGATTGTGCTCAGATGATAAGTACTGAAGAACCTTTACCTGAAAGAGAGACTCTCGGGTACCTGAGAATTCAGAAGAGCAGTTGGAGGTGGGCAAGTGCTGCTGTTCTGTTTGACTAAATAGCGGGCTCACCAACCCAGAATAGGAACCCACTGTTCAGTGTCCCTTGCAGATGTTTTTGTCAAAATTTGCATTGGCATTATTTTTGCTGGCCATTTGTTAAGGCCCTTGAGTGGTAGATGGTACACCTGATCAGAAGGGGCACTCTCTGCACTGAGCTTGTTTTATGTTAAATTTTCCCTTAAGAAAAAGAGAGGTCTTTTAGTTACAAAGCTGGTTTAAAACATTTATCTCTGTTTTTATAGACAGTAGTGGGAATTCATTTTCTTTCATGCAACAGTAGTGGCAGTAAAAAATTTAAAAAGAAATATTTCAAAATAGGGAAGCTGTCAGGGAAGAGAGAATTTGTCATTGTAGTTACATACCATTTCCTTTCACCATCTGGTCCTAAACTATCTAGCCTCCTCTCCTAATGCTCTCTTACCTCATCCCCATTCACCCCACTCCAGTGGTTCTCAATCCTGTCTGCACATCAGAACTATAAGCAGAACTTAAAAAAAAAGAGATCCAAGAACCCCACTCCAGATATGCATTTGAATCAGAATCTCTGGGAGTCGAGTCCGGGCATGTTTGGCTTTGCTGTTTTGTTTTGTTTTAATCTCTACAGATGATTCAGATGCATAATCAGATTTGAAAAGACAACTACTCTGTTCCCAAGCCACTCAAATTAAAGGCTGTTCCTTGGTTGGGCCACATGGTCTCATCCTTTACATACACTAGTCCTTCTACTTAGAAGACTCTTCTCTTTATATGCTTATTTAACTGCTGCTTGTTCAAGATCTTTCAAGCTCAAATATAACCTTCCTTGAATCCCCATCCCTTCACCAAGCAGAATTAATTGCTTCTTTAGCATTTTGTTCGTATAGAAGCAGCCCTCTCATAGATGCAGTCTGGACCCATAACCAAGCAATAAATTGAAAAAGTCAATTAAACATTGAATTGTACACTTTATAAGGATGAACTTGATGGTATATAAATTATCTCTATGTAAAGCTCTTTTAAAAAGAAATCAAAGTCATGAAAAAGTATAACATAAATACCTTAAACATTTTGTTTTGACGTATAACAATTCTATGCTCATTTGGCAATCTATTGAGAAAGTCCAAGGCCTTTTCCTTGCATGTGGTCTGCTGCCGAGAGTTCTGCGTTGCATCTCTTGCATAAACTCTACCTCGAGACCATTAGCTAAGATTTCCCAAGATTTCGTTCCTTTAAGAGGAAGGTAACTTACAGGCACTTGCGAAGCTGAGTGCAGATTTCTTCTTAATAATCTTTTATAGTTATCTCACACATTCAAACAACTTACCTTTATTGGGTCTTTCCAAAATATTAAACAGATTTTAAAGAAACAACAAACTTTATTTCCACACTATTTCATTGGTTTACATAATATTGAATTAATTATGAAAGCAGAATAACAAGTACAACTGGCAAAAACAGGTTTCAGAAGAAACACAAGTAACTCATTGTCAGATTGTACAATTCAACTGATAGGAGGAGAAGTGGGCAGACTCACTGGAGAGTAGCTTCCTAACCACAAGCGTTCAGCATGAGCATTCAGCGTGATAGGGGAATTAGCAGATTATGATTTACAAGGGAAACAGAATGAGTTAATTGGTTAGAGGTCAAGTGTAGGTAGACTAAGAGAGCATCTACTGTACCTCTACATTTTCATTATTTGACTATGTGTCTGTCTCCCTCATAGGGACTTAGAGCATTTTGAGGGCAAAGATAGTGCCTGGCTATTAAAGGAAACCATTGGAGAAATGCCCTTTCTTACATCACCATGTAAATCTTTCTTCTCATGAGAATAAGTAGAACTTTTAAAAACTGTGAACAGTTGTTTTTAGGCCATTTACACTCAGGTTTATTGGTCCTTCCAGAAAAGGCCATATAACATGTAAATTTCCTTGTTAAAAGCTTGCGTTAGTTTCCTAAGGCTGCCATAACAAATTACCACAAACTAGATGGCTTAAAACAAGAAGAATGTATTCTCTCACAGTTACTGAGGTAGAAGTCTCAAATCAAGGTGTTGTCAGGACCATGCTCCCTTCAAAGCATCTCGTTTTCCTTGCCTCTTCCAACTTTGAGTGGCTCCAAGTGTTTCTTCACGTGAGACTGTGTGTTTCCAACCTCATACAGTCTCTTAGTGTATGTCTCTATCTCAAATGTCCCTCTACCTGTCTGATATAAAGATACCTGTGTGGAAATAAGGAAAGGCCAACCATATGAGAACAAGCAAAGGTGATTTATTCAGAGCTTGTTATAGCAAGGGAGTCAGCCACCATCACTTTTATTTTGGCAGAGACTTGAAGGCAGGCAGAGGAGTGGGAAAGCTTTATAGTGGAAAAAGGGAAGTCTTCAGGTGTACCCTGATTAGAGGCTATTGGCGTGGGGAAGCTGTAGGTGGGCTAATTACAAGCAGGGCATCCTGTGCAATTCATTAAAGATGAATATTTGGCTTCTCTGGTTGGTCGCAAGTTGGAAGTGGAGACAAAAATTAGGGACACTGTCAGTTATCAATCAAGCACTGGACGTTTGGGGCCAATTGTTACAGGAGTTATGGTTTGGTTTCCTGAACTGTTATTAGCAATAGTGGTCTGATGTCCTACAAGTCTAATTTACAGATAGCAGGATGGTTTCCTGCACTGATTACTGTAGATAACAAGTTGATTTCCTGGGTTGGTTGCTGCAGGTTGTAGGTCAGAGTTCTATATTTGTATATGATCTGGCCACTGTTTTTTGCATATTCAGTCTCTCACGTGGCACACCCTAAATGCAGGATGATCTCATCTGGAGATTCTTAATTATATCCTCAAAAACCATGTTTCCAAATAAGATCACATTCACAGATTCTGGGGTTATTATATGGATGTATTTTGGCAGGGGCTGTCATTCAACCCACTACAAGCTCCTCTTGGTTTAGAAATCATACTTACTTGTATATAGAGCAAAAAAAGACCTTGCCGTTTGCTTTCCTGAGTGAGATAAGCAGGTAGGTGATAAATAGACTTTGCAGAAGGCCTATCATTTCTGTTTGAAACAGTTGCCTAGGCATCCCTTAAAGCTTGGATTTGAGCTTTAGACCAATCTTTGTATGTCTGCACCCCAAAATGAGATATTTTGGTAGTCCAGTACTATTGGTACATTCAGAGAAATCCCACCTTTGGTAGAAAGCTAGAAGCAAGGTGAGTAATGCATGAATGTTGCCTATGTTGTCTTTGATAGGAAGTAAAGGAACAGTACAAATCCTCTGGCTTCTTTCTGTTTTCAGTATCCTGAAACTTTAATCTTGTTGCTTAGTCAGAGAAGAGAATAATCCCTAGTCTTAGCAGATCCTAAGACACTGATATATAGTAGGTATGAAATAAATTTTTAATGATTCAATTAATTAAATCCTTTTGGATGACTCTGATGATGTTATAACTTCTCTGGAAAACATGTGGTTGAAAAGACTTATAGTCTTTTTTACCTGAAGTATGTATTATTGATTCTTACTCATTTGTGCAGTATGTCATATTTTTCCCATTATTATCTTTATTTTATTTGTTGGAATTGAACCACCCAGATCTGATTCCATCATGTTAATGACAAATATAGACCATAATTCAAAATTTGCTTGATTCCAGGAAATCCTTTTATCTCATCTTCTCTCAGGTTAATTTTTTAGCTTCCTCAGTCGAACATCAGTTTTAAACTCCCTCTCCCACTTAAAAAGCAAAAACAATTTCACCTTTATGTGAGAAGTATGTACATAATTTTTCTTTCCTTGTTTTCTGATAAAATATCTATTTTAAAGAGGGTAAAATGAAAGTATAAACTTAACTACTTTGACCACCTAGCAGGTCCACACACAGCAGCTCTTTCCATTCAGAATGAAAAAGGGTACTTATGTGACACGGGTGAACATATACAATTGCCTCCTCTTAATTCTTCTAAGCCAAAAGCTCTCAAAAGCCCCAGTGGAGTTTGACAGCCTTGCTTTATTTTGCTCATTAGCTGTGAGGGAGGTACCAGATGATGAGTTTCCAAAAGCTTGAACCATGGCCCTTTTAAAACCTCCTCCCAAGGGTCGAATACAGAAGCTTGCCTCTTGAATTCAGATGAGATAGTGCACAAATCAGGCTTATCACAGTGCTTTACTACATAGAAGTGCCTAATAAATGTTAATTTGGATCCTAATTGCTTCAAATTCCATCCTTGCTACTTGTTGGATGTGTGACCCTTGGCAAATTTTCTAATTTCTCCAAGTCTTAGTTTGCTAATTTATAAAATATAGGTAAAATAATATCTAGCTTGTAGGATTACTTTGAGAGACAATAAACATAATCCATGTAAAAGCACTTAGAACAGTGCCAGTTATTTGTAAATATTCAACAAATGTTGACTATAGTTATTACAGAAGAATGGTAGTTTATTATAGTATTTCCATTGCATCGTTTTCTATAAAGCTTTTTTGGAGTTGAAAGTATCGTTCCTAAATGATTGTGTTTTATATATGAGTTTGGACATTTGCTACCAAATACTGTAGGTATTGTAAGATTGGTGGTTTTTTTTTGAATCAGAGTCACTTAATTCATCTTTCTAGTCCCCACAATGCCTTGCATACACAGACAGTCCCCATCTTAACCATGGTGTTGACTTAGGACTCTTTGACTTTGCAATGGTGTGAGAAGAATACATATTCATTAGAAACCATACTTCAGTTTTTGAATTTTGATCTTTTCCAGGCTAGCAATGTGCTGTACGATACTCTCTCATGATGCTGGGCAGAGGCAGCAAGCCACAGCTCCCAGTCAACCCTACCATCACCAGGGTACACAACCAATACACTGACAACCATCTGTACCCATACGACCATTCTGGTTTTCACTTTCAGTACAGTATTCAATAGATTACATGAGATATTCAACACTTTACTATAAAAGAGGCTTTGCGTTAGATGATTTTGCCCAATGTGGCCTAATGTAAGCGTTCTGATCATGTTTAAGGTAGGCTAGGCTAAGCTATGATGTTCAGTAGTTGAAGTGTATTTCATGCAGTTTCAACTTAGGTATTTTCCGCTTATGATAGGTTTATTAGACATAACCCCATCATGAATCTAGAAAGATCTGAAACATGTACCCACATTTGTGGTTTGAATGAAAGAGTAATTGATATTGTCTAGTCTCTAAACTCTTGTTTTCATTGACTTGTGCAATTGTAATGAATTATCAGTAGATGGCAGTAGCTTGTTTTCATTTTTATTTTATGTCCATTCTACAGCAGAGATCCAGACAGAGAAGAACCCAAAACTTTCCCAATTTTAAAGCAGATATCCTTTCATGAATAGTTGGTTTAAATAAATATCATCTAAGAGTTCTTCAATTTATGTTGCTTCAGAAATCGAGATCAAGAGGTACCAGTCACTTTGTTTTTTTATTCTATAAGTTTAATTTTTTTCATTTTTTAGGTTTCTTCAACAGATTCTTTAGGGAATACGAAAATAAGTAAGACACTGTATTTGCCTTCATGAAGCTTTTTGTTTTGGAGTCAGAGTCACTTAATTCATCTTTCTAGTCCCCACAATGCCTTGCCTGTACAAACGGTCCCCAACTCAACCATGGTTCGACTTAGGACTTTTTGACTTTACAATGGTGTGAAAACAATACACATTCAGTCTAATGGGGAAATATCATATAAAAGAATGGGAATAAGAGTAAAAATTTGTTGAGTGGCAGGAGTTTGCTGAATGCTTTAAATGCATTATTCCTTTTAGTCTTCACAATAATCCTAATGAGGCAGGTACTACTCTTGTTCTCATTTTACAGATAAAGAATGTGAGGCCTGAGTTGGAAAGAATTTATCTAATAAACTAGAAAGTGGCACAACCTGGACTCTAAACTAGCTCTGTCTTACTCTAGAACCTATACTGATATCTATCATGGTATAATAGGGATATAGAAGAAATTGCACTAAAGAGCGAGAGAGATCATATCTATCCAGAAAGATCAAGAAAAACTTCTTAAAGGAGATGCCATCTAAGATGGAGTTGAAAGTTGGCTGTGATGTTGACATGATCAGAACAGTATTTTGCAAGCATTATTCTGTCAGTGGACAGGGTGAATTAGAGTGGAGATTGACTACAATTAGGTCCCTATTATGTGCCAGGCACATGGTAATGGAAAGCAGGAAAAATGCCTCACGTCCAGACTTAGTGGCTTGAGAATGAGGAAGCAGTATCTTTGGAGGATTTCGGTTCGAGCAAAAGATGAAGGGAAAGTTCACTGAAGAGACTGAAAATAGAGAGGATTTTGCTGAAGATGGACCAAGAGTTTCAGGGGTCACAATGGAAGGATATAAAAGAGCTGGAGAGTGGGTAACTATCAAATCAGGGGACTTACCAAGCATGAGTCTTGGGTCTTCAAGATGAGGAATGATCTGGGAGTCTCAGTCTTCTCCTGGAGATTGAGGTTAACAGGGATGTAGGGTAAAATGGGAATAGTACACAGTGAGTGTCTTAGGCAGTTTGTGGAGATGACACTATGATTTGGGGGAGAGAGAAACAGGAGGACTCACCAGAAAGGTAACTTACCTAGAAGGAACTTCCCAGGAGCATGAAGAACTCAGAATCTCCTCTTGATAGTGCAAATTGTGGTGTTGAGGCCACTGGAGGTCTGTAGAAACTCTAGCAGTTCCATCAGTGGACTTTACTGAAATAGTTCCCCTAAGAAGAAATGTGGGTAGCCGTGGGAATGGAAAGGAGAGAGTTGACTAAAGTGGTATTTTAGCAATACAGGAATACAAAAGTAGTTGGATTCTGGAGTGGTATATAAAGACATGGCTCTCCTCTTTAAAAAATTATAATCTTGGTAGTCTAGCCTACTGGTTAAGAACGTGAACCCTGGAGCCAAACCACCTGAATTCAAATCAAATCTCACACTAATAGGTGTCTTAGTTTGGGTAAATTTTTTGATCTCTTTGAGCTCACTGTATTTCTCTGTAAAATGAAAATTATAATAATAGTATCTACCTCATAAGGTTCAATGAGTTAATATTTGTAAAGTTCTTATACATGGCACAGAATAATCACTATATAATGTTTGTTTTTGTTGTTATTTTTTATGTAAAGCACTTAGAACAATGTCTGGCACAAAGTAAGCACTATATGTTTACTATTGTAATTAATTGAGAGAACTAACTGGAAGTATAAACGTAAAGGGCCTGCACTTTTCAAGGTAGATAGATAGAGAGAATTAAGGGTGAAGTCTGTGATCGTGAAACCCATGCAAAAGAGCTAGAGAGAAAATCAGATTTGGCTATATTAGCATTAATCTGGGGCAGTCCGCATGTTAAGCAGAAAGGACATAGGTTAATAGCATGAAGAGGAAATGGACTCAGTTTCAAGGAAGACATCATAAAAGAGGCAAGTTTGAAATGGGATTTGAAGGGAGTGAAGAAACAGAGAAGAATTGTAAATTCTCAGGGGTTATTATGACCCTCTGCTGAGTTAAGCTCTCAGGATTTCTTTAGCTTGATAAGATATTTCTGGGTAGATTTGAGTCTCCTGATTTAGGAAGCAATTCAACTTTGTTGTTCTTTCCTTTTTGCTTATATATCAAGTTTCAATCCTTTAAAATTTTGTTTTTGGAAAACACATCTAACTTGTATACAAAACTTTGAATGTAACTTATCTTTAGGAAAGATACTTAGTGATCCTGCAGATTTCCTTGTGAAAGCTTCCTTACATGTGCCTTACTGTTATGATAATATTTCACTTCTTTTGGCTTGCAAAGTTTGTCATGACATGACTTTAGTATGATTGGAAAGATTCACAGGTTCTATAAAAATCAACTAAGATTTTTTTAAAACAGATGTCATCTAAATATAAAAAATCCATATGTTCAAATGTTAAATAGGTGATGACAATTTCAGAAGTATTTAACAACAGTAAATTTTTTAATCATGCAAACTTGTACAATTTCATTTATGTAGGAATGGACAGGCAAATTCAGATACCCTTTTCCCAAAAGCTGGTAATGCCTTTACTCTGCCAACTCAGCATTTGCTGTGTTGGTAGAGGGAAGGAACTCTTTCTCTCCTTCGTTCAAAGAAGAAAAATATCTACCCATTCATCTTATCAGTTACTCCTAGATATAGAAAAGATTGAAATAAGGTTTTAAACTTGCACAGGGAGTACCCCAGCCAGAATAGCACTGGACAGGAGTGCTACATTCCCTATATCCTAGACCCGCGGCAGAAATTGTTAATCCACCTTGGCACTGTTTCTCACTGATTCTGGTTACAGTTTCAGAACCCATTTCATCATCGTACTGGAGGTACCGACTACTAATCCATAATAATTAATTACTCACTATATATGTCAGGTACCGTGTTAAGCTTGTTACATATATTACTTTAATTATTACAAAAGCCCTGTGAGGTTTTACCGGTGGGGACACTGATGATCAGAGAAGTTAAGAAACTTGCTCAAGCTCATAACAGTTGAAAAGCAGGAGAACCAAGATTCAGATACAGTTCTACTTTCCTCCAAAAATCTCTCACTTAACCATTGTATTTAACTCTTAGAACAAATGATGAAATGTCATTGCCATCCCTGGGAGGTATTTGACAATTAATTTACTTTTAGAATCACCAATATATGAAAGGAAAAAAATAAAGAAAAATGAAAGATTATCAACGATGATTATTTTGTAGGAGTAAAGAAGGTGAACCAGAAAGGGGAAAAGAGGCACACAAGAATGTCAGGCAACATAGAAAGGAAGAGTCAAGGAGTTCCTGAAGAAGGTAATGAAGGATTCTTAAGAAATACATAATTAAAAGATAAGGGACAACAAAGTACTATGATAGGATGATTGTGTTAAAATTGATAGCAAATTAGAATAGAGGGAAGCTGTTAAATTTTGCCAGGAAGAAACATATACAGTTTTTAGAAAAGGCATAACAACCTGAGAATGCAGGCCTATAATGAAAATTCATTAACTGTAATTGCTATAAAGTTGTTATGGCAGCACTATAATTATAGTATTTATGCAAGTGGTCTGGATAAAAAAAAATAGGACAATCAAAATATTTATGTTGTTCCATAAAGGAATAAATATAACACTGCAGTAGGCTATTTTCAATTGTCTATTATTATTGCCTTTGATTTTGGTTTTGTTTATAGTCATAAAGGGAAGATTACCAATCCTAAATGTCGTTTATTTATGAGAAAATATCAAATTTTTCATGATTTTGAGTAAAGAAGCATAACTTTCTTAGAATGTCTGCATTTAAATTTTTATGTGCTATATTCTTTTGTCTAGCTGTGGCTAAACAGGACACATCTTCATTAACTGATGCTGTAGAGCAAGTGGCAAAGCAACAACAATCACAAACATCAGAAATAGAGAAAAATAAAAAAGTTTTATTCCATTTGCAGGTAACCTATTTCATACAGTCTTTTAAATGAGTCTTTACTTTCTTCAAAACTATTTTAAGTTAGTAACAGAGAAGTTTTTAAGGATACTTAATTTGGGGAGGCAATTTTAAACACTTCTGTTTCACACTTACTCCTTCTTAATTATTCTTTTATCACTAAGTGAAGTCTATATGAGCATTTGAGTTTCATGGAACATTTTACACACCCAGTATGCAAAGATTCGGCAGTGTCATTGCAACTGTACTATGAGCATATAAAACCCAATGTGTCACACAAAATTATTTTAAATTTACTTCTATTTGATAGTTCTTCCTAAAATGCTGAATTGAAGGAAGGTTAAGTTTTTAAGCCAGTGTTTTTAAAGCTATGGCTTGTGAGTTACTAGTTGTGAACTAGTGAGTGAACATTTCAAGTAGACAGAGAACATTTCTGTGTCCCTTATATTTCATAATATATTCATAATTCCACTACAGGTAATCTGGAAGCTGTAATTGGTTTTTGCATGCAGCATAATTAGATATAACTGTGCTCTGTTAATATAGCTAAAGAAGTAATATGGAGGTCCCAGCCGCATGGCCAAGGGGTTAAAGTTCCATGCACTCTGCTTTGGTAGCCTGGGTTCATGGGTTTGGATCCCAGGAACAGATCTACTCCACTCACCAGCCATGCTGTGGCGGTGTCTCACATACAAAAAGAAAAATAGAGGAAGATTGGCAGGGATGTTAGCCAGGGGTAATCTTCCTTGACCAAAAAAAAAGGAGGATTGGCATTGGAAGTTAACTCAGGGTGAATCTTCCTCAGCAAAAAAAAAAGAAGAAGAAGAAGAAGAAGAAGAAGAAAAATGGAAATAGTATCTTTACTATGTGCTTTGTAAAGGTTTTTCTTAATGAAATATATCATAGAAATGAAAAGAATAGGCTCTAGAGCCCAGCTGCCTAGTTTGAAAAATAAGATTTGCTACTTGTCGCTCAGTGGTTTAATTTCTCTGTGCTTCTGTTTTCATATTTGTAAAATGGAGATAACAATAGGACCTACTTCTAAGATTTTCATGAGGATTAAATGAATTAATACTTATAAATATATGTAGGATATTCTTGCTCGGGCTCTGGTGGACAGTATAGGGCTGGATTTTGACATTAGGTTTAGATATTTTCTGTAAAACTTCTCAGTCTTCAAAGAGTTTCACAGATGTTATTTCACTTATATTGAGGGCTTATGTTCTATTAAGCATTTTGCTAAACATTGTCCTTGCTCTTAAGTTTCTCACCATCTATTGAAGAGGGAGACAAAGAAGTAAATAAATAATTACATGCAGGGAGTAGTGTCAATAGAGGCATGAACACAGATTTAACCCGGAAGAAGTGATCAAAAGAAAGTGATGTTTCAGTTGAGTTTTAAAGGATAGCTGGAGTTCACTTGAATGGTATCTGGGACAGGTTTAAGGGTTAGAGGGTGAGGAGGATGATATTCCAAAAAGAAGAACCTGAGAAAATTCACAAAGTCTTGGAATCGCATTGATACATTCATAGAACTATATGTAGTTTGGTGGTGGTATAGTCTAGAGTGTGTTTTGAGAAGTGGTGGGAGATATATACCATGATAAGAAATCCAGACTTTATTCTAAAGGTGATGGGAAGGTTTTGATGAGCTTTAAGCAAGGGAGCAAAAGATTAAATTTATGTTTTAGAAAGAGAATTCCAGATGCATAAAAAACACTTGTCATAATCCAACATCCATTCATGATAAAAATTCTCAGCAGAGTAGGAATAGAACAGAACTTCCTCAATCTAAAAAGGGCATCTACATCCCTACATGAATCCTACAGCCAACTTCATATCTCATGGTAAAAGACGAATATTTCTCTCCTAAGATCAGGAACCAGGCGAGGATGTGTGCCCTTACCACTTCTGTTCATTCTGTGGTACTGGTAGTTCAAGCCAGTGCAATCAGGCAAGAAAAATAAATAGAAGGCATCCAGATTGGAAAGGAGGAAGTAGAACTGTTTTTATTTACATATGGCATGATTATCTTTAGAAAATCCTAAGGAATCTATAAAAAAAATAAACTACTAGGACTAATAAGTGAGTTTAGAAATGTTGAAGGAGACAAGACTAATATATGAAAATCAACTGTGTTTCTATACATTGAAAGAAACAGTCAGAAATTAAAATTTAATTTGTATTTGGAGATGGGACTTTGGAAATTAATTAGGCTTAGATGAGGTCATGAGAGTGAGGCCTTTGTGATATAAAAAGAGAAGAGGCACCAGGGCTTACTGGCTGTCTCTGCCATGTGAGGACACAGTGAGAAGACAGCTGTCTGCAAGCCAGGAAGAGAGCTCTCACCAGAATCCAACCATGCTGACACCCTTTCCAGCCTTCAGAACTGTGAGAAATAAATTTCTATTGTTTAAGCCGCTGAGTCTACGGTATATTGTTATGGCAACCCAAGTAGACTAAGACGGTTTGTAAGACCTGTATGCTGAAGACAGAAAAACATGGCTAAGAGAAATTACAGATCTAAATAAATAGAGAAATATACCATTTTCATGAATCAGAAGATTCAGTATTGTTAACATGTCAGTCCTTTCAATTTTATCTATAGTGTAAAAGCAGTTTCAATCAAAATCTCAGCAGGCACTTTTTAGAGCAATTGACAGGCTGATTCTAAAAGTCATATGGAAATGGAAAGGACCTAGAGTAGCCAAAACCATGTTTTTTCCCCTTTTGGAGGTCAAGATTGTCCCTGAGCTAATATCTGTTGCCAATCTTCCTCTTTTTTTTCCCCCTCCCTAAGCCCCAGTGCATAATTGTATATCCTACTTATAAGTCCTTCTAGTTCTTCTATGTGAGCTGCTGCCACAGCCTGGCTACCCACAGACAGGTGGTGTGGTTGCATGGCCAGGAAATGAACCTGGGCCACTGAAACAGTGAAAGTGCCAAACTTTAACCTCTAAGCCATCAGGGCTGGCTCCAAAGCAATTTTGAAGAATGAGAACAATGTTGGAAGTTCATATATTACCTGATTTTAAGATTTATTATAGAGTACAGTAACCAGGATAGTGTGATATGGAATAAAGATAAGACATACAGATCCATGGAACAGAATAGAGTGTCCAGAAATAGCCCCACACATATCAATTGATTTCAAAGAGATGCTGTTATGGACTGAATGTTTGTGTTCCCTCCAGTGTGATGGCATTTGGAGGTGTGGCCCTTGGGAGGTAATTAGATGAGGTTATGAAGGTGGGGCCCCTATGATGGGATTAGTGTCCTGATAAGAAGAGGAAGAGAGACCAGAGCTCTCTCTCTCTTTCTCTGTCTTATGAGGACACAGCAAGAAGGCAGCTGTCTGCAAGCCAGGGACAGGGTCATCACCAGGAGCAAAATCTGCTCATAACTTAATCTTGGGCTTCCTAGTTTTCAGTACTGTGAAAAATAAATGTCTGTTGTTTAAGCCACCCAGCCTTTGGTGTTTTGTTATAGAAGGAGGCTGGAAGAGGGGAGAGTAGCACATGAGAAGGATGGCACAGTAGAGAGGGACTAGAGCACATAAGGCCGTGCAAGCCACAGTAAGGAATTTTAATTGTATTATCAGTGCAATGAGAAGCCATTGGAGGATCTTGAGCAGGGAAGTAACAGGATATGATTTATGTTTTTTAAAGATTCTTCTGCTTAATATATGGAGCCTAGTTGGGGGAAAGGAGGAAGAATGGAGAGAGGGAGACCAGGTAGGAGCTAGACCACGCTACAAAGATTGGTCAGAAGTGAATTGAGGATTTTATTTCGGAGGCCCAACCATCAGGATTTGCTAGTCAATAGGTTGTGGGGGCTAAGGTAAAGGGAGGAATCAAGAATAGCTTCTAGGTTTTTGAGTATCCAGGTGCAAAGTGGTACAGTTTATTGAAATGAGGAAGACTGGAGGAGAAATATGCTGGGTATGTAAAATAAATGTTCTTTTCTGAACATGTATAGTTGAGATGTCTGTTAAATATCTAAATACAAATGTCAAGCGGGCATTGAGATATAAGAGCTGGAGATATCAGCATCTTGTATTTTTCATGGTGCTTCCCTATCTTGTCTCTGCCAGGAAAAGACAGGTTGGGTCTGCCTTTTTAGTGCAGCGCCTCCCTCTCAAAATTATAAATTTCTTTAAAGGATAACCTACTAGATAGGGAAAAAAAAGGATGGAGGATGGCCTACAGAGTTGTTTTGGTGGGAGGATCTATAGAACTTGATGAACAGTTAGATATAGATAATAAAGAGAAGGGAGGAATTAAGGATGGCTCCCAAGTAGTATCATTAGTTAATTAGTTTGGGAAAATAGGGGTGTGGTAATTTGCATTTTTGGTCCAGATTCTTCCTCCTTGTATATATCTACACCCTTTGCCATGTATCATTACAGTGTCCTTCCATAGTGAGTAAGCATACTTTTACCCCCTCGACTGTGTGTTTCATCATATGACCAGCTGGATGTCAGCAGATGTCATTCAAACAGAGGCTTGAAAAAGCTCTTACATAGTTGAGCTTCCATTCTTCTGCATCTGCTATCATCATAAGAGGGACCTGTCTGGCCTGGCCCACTGGAGGATAAGACACATGTAAAGCAAAGCCAAGACACCCCAGCCAGCCCAGTCAGCCAATCATCTTCCAGCCAGCCAACCCCCAGACATTTGAGCAAATCCAACCAACGTCAACATCTAGCCAATCCCAGCTGCTCCCAGTCATGTGAGCAATAAGCAATTATTGTTGTATGTCACTGAAATTTTGTGGTTCTGACAATAGATAACTGATACAAGGAAGAACAGGATGGGATGGTGAGGGGGATTAGTCTGATTTTTGGACATGATGATTCAGATGGCCAGTGGCAGCTGAGTGTAGGACTCAACAGCCACTTGTGATCTGTGAATCATCATCATATACATAGCTCAAGATTTAAGTAAGGATAAGATTACCCCAGGATTATATATAGAATGAAAAGAGGAAGTTATGATGACTGCACCCTGAGGAAGACCTATATTTGAAGGAACCATTGACATTGAGAAGGGATGCTCATAGATATCTGAGGAGAACCAGAGAAGAGTGGTGGTGTGAAAACTTCAAAGAGGAGGTGTTGGTTAGAAATGCCAAATGTCACAGAGAGGTAAAATAGATGCCTTTATACTCATTTTACAAGTGAAGAAAGTGAGGTTTGGATAGGGTAATTAAGCTTGCTATGTATGATCATACCAACTAGTAAATAGCAGTAAGGGCAGTAGAATCCAGATCTTTTGATTTTTTAACCCAAGGCTTTATCATTTTTATCATATTGTCTTTCTTCAGTGTGTACTTCCAATGCCCATAAATACATTATTAAAATGATTGTAAAGTATCTTTTATATATAAAACGTTAAGACAAATGATAAAATTGTAATATTTAGAATTAGATGAACTTTAAAAAATAAGAAATATATAACTTTGGGCTCCCTCTGAGATTATAAAATAATTTTTTTACTTTATTGCACATTTCTTTCTATTCATCAATTTTTCTATATCTGATAAATACATATTTTTTATGTTAAGTGATTTTCCTACATGCACTGTGGATCAAAACAATGACTTTTCTCTTATGCTGCATATCGTGAATTAATAATAATAATGTTGAAATATATTACAGAATGAACTTCATGAGCTTGAAAAACAAATAGCATCTGTCTCTGCAGAAACTAAGGAAACAGAGAGGCAAATTTATCAGCAAGATGCTGCCATAGAGAATACCAAACTTCAGTGTGGGAGCCTAGAAACTCAAATCAAATCCTTACATTCAGAAAACGTAAAGCTTAAATTTGACATAGAAGCTGCCCAAGAAGATTTTGAGGAACAAGTGATAAGATATAATGAATATCATGCAAAAATAAAAGTGCATAAAGATAGTTTGGGGGAAATAGAAAGCAAATGGTCATTTATGAGTGAACTCCAGGAAAAACGAGATCTTGTTAAAAAACTAAAGGCAATGAAAGAGGAACTTGTGCAAGATCTCCAAAATCCAGAAGGAAACCAGATGAAACAAGTACAGGTTTGAAATATCACTTATCAAAACTTTTTCTGTCACTCCTTTTTTGCAAGTACACTTCTTAAGTGATAAATTTATCACTACTTTAATAAAAAACCCATAGCTGCATTAACTAGATTCAGAAAGTATTTTCACAATTTTTAAAAACTTGGATAAGTACATGAATATGTAACAACTATGCCAAATGTGAAAAAGCATAAAGGAAATGTCCCAAATCCTCTGTGGATTAATAAAAATATATAGACAAATAAAATCACAGTGAACAGTTAATCCATTTGTTGCAGAAAGTAGAACTCACAAAAATGTTGAAGTCCCAGCTTCTAGACTGATGGATCTAGACCAATTCAAATCAATTTAGTATGCTTAATGCTGTTATGCAAACACTATGAATTAATAATTTCACCTTAAGCATCTTCTATTTCTTTTACTATTCTTTGAAGACAGTGGGAGACACAAACTTAAAATACCTATAATTTCTTACAAGAGAATTAAAAATACCCATTATACTATTTCTGGGCAGTTGCCACTATAACTACCACTTTCCTTTATGTCTTATTTTCATTTGGTTTTTAGTTCTAAGTTTTCAAATCTAAAGTTTTTCACCTGAATAACAGTTCTTTATCCTTTGTACATATGGAAGCGATATTCTAATCCTATTTAACAAAATTAAATGTGATGGCTAGTTTTCTTACATTATAGAAACACTGAAAATCTTGGATTTATACTGACCATTCATTGTTTGACTTGTATATTTTGAATTTTATAAATATACAGGAAGACATTACAAAGCTAAAGGATAAAATTATAACTGTAAAAGAGTCTATCATTGAAGAAACTTGTTTTCTTGAGGAAGAAAAAGAGACACATGAAAGATTAAGGAAAGAAATAGAGGTAAGCTTTAATCATCAGGATTTCAATGTTTATGAGATCATTTCTTAAACTTATACTACATTCATAATTTCCATAGTTTACTCTCAATTCTCAAAGCAGCAAGAGGACAAAAAAGAACTATAAAAAGCAGTAGATAAGTCCAAATCATTAATACATAATTAGAGGTAACTCCCTCATTCAAAGGTGTTCAAATACGTGAATGTATTCAAACAGAGCAAGCACTCAGTCCTATTTAAATCTGGCCTAGAATTCTTCCAGGTCTCATTCCACCCACAGCTTGGCACCAAATTAATGGCTAGAAAACAGAGGCTCTCAAGTCAAAAAGATGACAATTCCTAAGTAGACATCAGAGACTCCTCAAAATAGAGTAAAAAATCAATGGAAGTCATTAGTATTCTAAACCTCTCTGACTTCATACTTGCCATTACCAAGAGTCAAATTAAAAAAAAAAGTGATGTGCAAAATTGAAAGTGAGACTAAATTTGTACCACCACTGGTAGACTTCTGTGATCATTATTGTTCACAAAATGGAGAACAAAAATGGAAAAGAATATGTCATTAAGGGCAAATAACTAATTTTCACCCTTAAGAAATTAATTTGTAAAATAAAAGATGCAAGTTTTTAACTTGCTTGTGACTAAATTTGACACAATTACAAAGTATCTGAGGAAGTTGAAGATAAAAAAACCTCACCTTTACAAAACATTCTCTTTAAGAAACACTATGATTTTCTCTTATATTTTACTAGTAATCAAAATAAGTGTGGGGTTTTTTTGCCCTTCTAGATATCAAGATTTATTGTAAAACCATAAGTAGTAAGACAGAATATAAATGACATTGAAATGGAAAAAAAATTGTTAAAGAAAAAAAAGAATCCAGCAATAACCCATCATATGTGATACAAAAAAATCTGTTAGCCATATGGAAAAATAAAGAAAATTTTGAAATACAACTGCATTCATACCTCATAACACACACATACACACACTTCCAGGAGGACTGAAGACAATATAAATGACAAAATTAACCATTTGTGTCAGAGAGATATTTCTTTTAAAAGACACACACACCTACCCACACACACACTGCATGATTAAATATTACTTTTGACTATATCATAAATTTCTAGGTTGTTGAAATGCACCATAACAATATATAAAACAGGATTCATTTTGAGAGAAGATATTTGTAACACACATAAGTGACTAAGAGATAAGAAAATGTCAAACAAGCCAATAGAACATTGAGTAAATAGTATGAAAAGTCTTATTTTTTGAAATATGAATATCCCAAAAAGCAATGGCAAACATGACTAACCTCATTAATGGATTGATAATTAAAACCAGAATGAGGTCCCATATTTAGCCCATTGGATTATCAGTATTACAATTGGTAAGATGTGGAACACTGGAATTCTAATATACCATTGGTATGAGTATAAATTGGTAAAAGCATTTTGGAATGGAATTTGAGATTACCTCGTAATTTTTTTATGCTAATAGACTTTATTGAAGTATAATTGTCATAAGAGTAAGTACATAGATCGTAAGGATTTAGCTTGATTAATTTTGCCTAATGTATGTTTTGACTTACACCCATGTTACCATCACCTAGACCACGATATAAAACTTTCCCATGATGCCCGGAAAGTTCTCTTGTACCACTTTCCTCAGGCTAACACTGATTCTTTATTTTGGTGAGGAAGATTGACCCTGAGCTAACATCTGTGTCAATCTTCCTCTATGTTTTGTATGTGGGCAACACCATAGCATGGCTTGATGAGCAGTGTGTAGGTCAGAGATCCAAACCTGCAAACCTTGGGCCACTGAAGTAGAGTGTGCAAACTTAACCACTAAGTACCCAGGCTGGTCCTGGGCTACCTCTGATTTTTTAAGACAGCTTTATTGAGATATAAATCACATACTGTACAATTCACCCATTTAAAGTGTATAATTCAATGGTTTTTATTATAGTCACACATAATTTGTAACCATCACCACAGTCAATTTTAGAAATTTTCATCACCTTGTAAAGAAACCTCATACACTTTAGCTATGACCTCTCCATTTGTCTACTGTATTTACCCATGTTTTCGCTCTACTATATTCTTTCTTCCTTCCAGATGTTCTAAGATTCCTTCTTTTATCATTTGCTTTCTCTTTAGAAAACTTCTGGGGCCAGCCCCATAGCCAATTGGCTGAGTTCATGCATTCCACTTCAATGTCCCAGGGTTTCACCAGTTCAGATCCTGGGTGTACTCCTCATCAAGCCATGCTGAGGCAGCATTCCACATAGTAGAACTTGAAGGACCTACAACTAGAATATACAACTATATACTTGGGGTCTTTGGGGAGAAGAAGAAGAAGAAAAAAAGAAGATTGGCAACAGATGTTAGCTCAGGACCAATCTTTAAAAAAAAAAGAAAAGAAAACTTCTAAATGCATTCTTTTAGGATAGGTCTGCTGATGACAAAGTCTTTTAGTTTTTTTCATCTGAGAATGTTTTGATTTCCCCTCCATTCCTGAAGGACATTTATGCTGGATATAGAATTCTGGGTTGACAGTCCTTTCTAAACTTGAAAAATGCTTCTTTCTGAGGAGAAATTCAGTCATTCAAATTTTCTCCATATGGATAAGGTTTTTGTTTCTTGCTGCTTTCAGGATTTCCTACGTCTTTGGTTTTTGGAAGTTTTACTGTCTTTTGGCATGAATTTCTTTGGATTTACCCTATTTGGAATATCCTCAGCTTCTTGATTCTGTAGGTTTATGTCTTCTGCCAAATTTGAGGAATTTTCAGCTCTTATTTTTTTTGAATACTTTTCCATCTTGGCCCTCTTTCTTCTCTCCTTCCAGAACTCTGATGACACAAATGATAGATTTTGGCTATAGTCCCACAGGTCCCTGAGGCTCTGTTTACTCCTTTTTCCAGTCTATTTTCTATTTTTCAGATTGAGTAATTTCTAGTGTTCTATCTTCCATTCACTGATTCTTTCTTCTTTCCCCTCCATTCTGCTACTGAGCCCAGCCATTAAATTTTTCATTTTGATTATTATATACTTTCCATTTTGTTCTTTGTATCTTTTATTCTTTGCTGATACTTTCTATTTTTTCATTTGTTTTAGGCAAGTTCGTAATTTCTCATTGAAGCATTTTTATGATAACTGCTTTAAAATGCTTGTCAGATAATTCTGACTTCTGTGATTTTCTTAGTACTGGCACATGTCCATTGTTATTTCTTATTAAGTTTGAAATCTTCCTAGTTCTTGGTTTGATAATTGATTTTCTATTGAAATCTGAATGTGTTGGGTATTATGTTTTAAGACTCGTGATCATTGTTATTTCCAGGTGGTGGTTAGAAACTCAGATTCTCCACTCAGTGTCCATTGCCACTCCTGGAGGGAGAAAAAGCTTCTTGTTACTGCTGGCCAGGAGAGGGAGTTCCGCCTGCCCACTGGGCCTCTGCTTTTAACCCCCTGGCTGGGAGGGGCAGGGGCACCTCCTTACTCTTCCCCATGTGGCCTCCACTGATACCATGTAGATGTGGCCTTGTCTCTACTGAATGGTGGTGCATGTCCTGACTCTCAAGTAGGCCTCCTCTGACATTCTCTCAGTGAGAAGGGGAAGGATGAGTTGCTACCACTAGAAGGGGTTAGAAGTCCAGGCTCCCCAAATTGGCTCCGGCGACACCACTGGGTGTGGTTTTTACTACCCAATGGGGATGAAAAGTCCTGGTTCCCTAATTAGCCTTTTCTGACACAACCCCAGCAGGAGGATTAGGGCACCTTGTTATAACTTAGCAATGGTGGAAGTTTAGGCTTTCCACACAGCCTTTGCTGGTGTGTGTGTGTTGGGTGGGTGGGTGGGGGGGTCAGTGGCAGGGGATCATAGTTTATTCGTGGTGTTTTACCTTAATAAAGTAGTTACTATCTAAAAGTTTTCTACTTTGCTAGGCTGCCCTTTTCCTAGTTCTTTGGCTAGAGAGCAGACTTTTCTTGGAAATTTTTTTGTCTGCACCTATTGGCATTTCCAGGTTGCTGTCTTCTCCAGTATCTACTCTGGGTATATGAGGCAAAATAAAACCCAGGGAACTCATCACCATGTTACTCCTTGGGTCCTGAGGTCCATAGTCCATTTGCCTTCTTCTCTCTACCTTTCAGAAGCTTCTTATTTTTATTTTATATATAATGAGCAGGGTTTTTAGTTCTACTTAGCAGGAAGAATACGTTATGAAGTATGTCTACTTCATGTTGACAGAAGCAGAAAAGTAAGTGGGTACTTTTAATGGTAGAGGGTGATGTAAATGGCCACTAATGTGAGATTTAGATGGAATGTCACTAGCTTGAGACATCATTTTTTAATGTTTTCATCATTGTGGTTCAAAATCCACAAATAAATCAATGTGGTACACCACATTAACAAAATGAAGAATAAAAACCACATGATCATCTCAGTAGATGAAGAGAAAGCATTCAACAAGATATAGCATCCATTTATGGTAAAAATTCTGAATAAAATGGGGATAGGAGGAAAGTTTCTCAACATAATAAAGATATGACAAACCCACAGCTAATATCATACTCAACAGAGAAAAACTGAAAGCTATCCCTTTAAGAACAGGAACTAGACAAGGATGCCCACTTTCACTACTCTTATTTAACATAGTATTGGAAGTCCTAGCCAGAGGAATAAGTCAAGAAAAATAAATAAAAGGGATCCACATTGGAAAGGAAGAAGTGAAACTGAGACGTTTTGCAGATGACATGATTTTATATATAGAAAACCCTAAAGAATCCATCAAAAAACTATTAGAAATAATAAATGAAGACAGTAAAGTTGCAGGATACAAAATCTGTATACGAAAATCAGTTGCTTTTCTATACACTAACAACAAAGTAGCAGAAAGAGAAATCAAGAATACAATCCCATTTACAATTGCAACAAAAAGAATAAAATACCTTGGAATAAATTTAACCAAAGAAGTGAAAGACCTGTACACTGAAAACTATAAAACATTGTTGAAAGAAACTGAAAAAGACACAAAGAAAGGGAAAGATATTCTGTGCTCTTGGATTGGAAGAACTAATGTAGTTAAAATGTCCATACTTCATAAAGCAATCTATAGATTCAACGCAATCCCTCTCAAAGTTCCAATGACATTTTTCACAAAAATAGAACAAAGAATCCTAAAATGTATATGGAACAACAAAAGACTCCAAATAGCCAAAGGGATCCTGAGAAAAGAGAACAAAGCTGGAGGCATCACTCCCTGATATCAAAATATGCTACAAAGCTATAATAATCAAAACAGCATGGTACTGCCACAAAAACAGACACACAGATCAGTGAAACAGAATCAAGAGCCCAGAAATAAACCCATACATCTATGGACAGCTAATTTTTGACAAGGGAGCCAAGAACATACAATGAAGAAAGGAAATTCTCTTCAATAAATGGTGTTGGGAAAACTGGACAGCCACATGCAAACGAATGAAAGTAGACTATGATCTTATACCATGCACAAGAATTAACTCAAAATGGATTAAAGACCTGAATGTAAGACCTGAAACCATAAAACTCCTTAGAAGAAAACATAGGGAGTACACTCTTTGATGTCAGTCTTAGCAGTATATTTTCAAATACCATGTCTGACCTGGCAAGGGAAACAAAAGTAAAAGTAAACAAATGGGACTACATCAAACTAAAAAGCTTCTGCACAGTAAAGGAAACCATCAACAAAATGAAAAGACAACTTATCAATTGGGAGGAGATATTTGCAAACCATATATCTGATAAGAGGTTAATACCCAAACTATATAAAGAACGCATACATCTCAACAAGAAAAAAACAAATGACCCAATTAAAAAATGGGCAAAAGATGTGAACAGACATTTTTCCAAAGAAGATATACAGATGACCAACAGGCACATGAAAAGATGCTCAACATCACTAATTATTAGGGAAATACAAATCAAAACTACAATGAGATATCACATCACACCCGTCAGAATGGCTATATTTAACAAGACAAGAAATAGCAAGTGTTAGAGAGGATGTGGAGAGAAAGGAACTCTCATACACTGCTGTTGGGAATGCAAATGGTGCAGCCACTATGAAAAACAGTACAGAGATTCCTCAAAAAATTAAGAATAGAACATATGATCCAGCTATTTCACTGCTGGGTATTTATCCAAATAACACGAAAACGTGAATGCGTAAAGATATATGGACCCCTAGGTTCATTGCAGCATTATTCACAATAGCCCAGACTTGGAAGCAACCTAAGTGCCCATTAAGGGACAAATGGGTAAAGAAGATGTGGTATATATACACAATGGAATACTACTCAGCTATAAAAAAAATAAAAAGATGAAATCTTACCATTTGCAACAACATGCATGGACCTTGAGGGTATTATGCTAAGTGAAATAAGTCAGAAGGAGAAAGTCAAATACCGTGTGATCTCATTCATAAATAGAAGATAAAAACAAAAACAGCAAACAAACACATAGATACAGAGATTAGATTGGTGGTTACCAGAGGGGAGGAGGGGAGGAGGAGGGCGAAAGGAGCCGTTAGGCACATGTGTATGGTGATGGATGGTAATTTGTCTTTGGGTGGTGAACGAGATGTAGTCTACACAGAAACTGAAATATAATGATATACACCTGAAATTTATATAATGTTATAAACCAATCTTACCTCAATAAAAAAAATTAAAAAATAAAACCTAAAAAAAAGTTTTCATAATTCAACTTCTTCCTGGGAAATTTAATAAATTGTTTTTAAGCTTTCACAATAGGGCTACCTCTCTTTTGGGCTTTTTCATTTTGGTTCTATTACCTCCAATACATTTAAAAGTAGTCCTCGATTCTACCACAATATTATGGTTGAAAAAATGAAAATCTAAGAAATTAGAGATTATCTATAAGAAATTATAAAACTGAAGACAAATACAGCCACACCATTGTCTTGAGAACATTGCATTTTTTTCAACAATTTCTCTTACTGCTTGACGAGAATTGATCATTGATATGAGTAACCTCTTTCTCAAAACAACCACTTTTTCAAGGGGATAAATTCAAGTACCAGAAGATTTTTACTTTTTATTTCTTCTTTGAGTCTTTTTTTCTACCCCTTCTGAATGTCTTTAGCCATGGCCTGGGTACAGTTCATGGTCATCCCTTGCCTAGATACAGCATTCTTTGTTCTAAACTTTAATGCTTTCGAACATTTGTGCTTTGCATGTTTTAGTTTTGATATTAATGTTGCTTTTTTACATTTTTTTGGTTCAGAAATAATGAAAATAGTTTTTGAATTTCACATGTATTTTTGTCAAATAATTATTTTTGGTATTTTTAGGCCATATCTAAATGAAAGAAGTATTTCCAAATGTTTATCCAAAAATGCCTTTTTCTCTTGTCTGTTGTCTGTATATGTTTTGGGAGAAGGAAACTAAAAATAAGAGAAAGGAGAATAAAAATAAGCTATGAGTCATTGATTTAAAAATTAAGGAAGCAAATACAAAGTATACTAACACAAAGCTTCAAATACAAAGTGTTCAGCAATAATCAGTGATTTTCATTTCAAGGTTACAAAAATATTATTTGCCAAATCTAAGAGTTTTCAGAAAAGGGAGACTAGTGCATTTAAGGAGTTTTTAGCAAATGATGAGTGCTGCAAGCAATATTTTGTGATAACAGATACTGTGTAAAGCATTTTGAGATTCACTGATGGTTGCTCTTGCCTAAATTTTGTACAATCTGGTCTCCAAATTTAAAAGGATAGGGAAAAATTTAGAGCACTTTCAGAGCTACTAGGTGTCAGGAACAAAATATGTTTAACCTGGTACAGTACAACATGCAGCTTACACAATTAATGCATTCATTTATTGAAGTCAGCCACAGAAATTATTATACAACTAGAAAGCCAGTCCTATGAGAAAAATCCAGAAAAGCAAAGGTTTAAAAAAATGACCTAAAGGCAGGGTAAGAATTATGCAGATAGCTAGATAACATGATAACAAACTATTCTATTTTATAAAAAGTACAAAGAGAAATGTTCAGTATTATTAAATCTATTGTTGTTTATAGAGTGCCTGGCATTTTTCAAACACTTTACATAGGCTATCCCATTTAAATTCTCATAATAACATATTTTGCAGAATTCAGAAATTTTAAGTAACTTGTATAAGGTTGTATAGTTAATGATAAGTGACTGAGTAGGGTATGAATCCAGGTTGGTTGGACTCTATTTCTCTCAGTCTTTTTGAAAAATGTTTTTCATGTCTATGGGAATACGTTCTCCTTGAAAAAGATTAAAATATTAGAAGGAAAGCTGTAGTTCCTTGACCACCGCTTCCCATTGCATTGCTCTCTCTTATCACGCTCCCCTGTCACTAATAGCAACCACTGTTTGGTGTATATCCTTCAAGTCTTATATATGTGTGCACTTAAATGTGTGCGTGTGTGTATGTATACACACACACACACACATACATCCTGTTGCACCACATCCTCACCAGCATTTGGTATTGTCAGTGATCCAGATTGGACCATTCTAATAAGTTTGTAGTGGTATCTCATTGTTTTAATTTGCAATTCTCTGATGACGTATGATGTGGAACATCTCCTCATATGCTTATTTGCCGTCTGTATATCTTCTTTTGTGAAGTGTCAGTTTGGGTTTTTGGCCCATTTTTTTAACCTGATTGTTTTCTTATTGTTGAGTTTTAAGAGTTCTTTGTATATTTTGAATAACAGTCCTTTATCAGATGTGTCTTTTGCAAAGATTTTCTCCTAGTGTGTGGCTTGTCTTACCCTTCTTTTGATAGTGTAATTTCCAAAGCAGAAGTTTTTAATTTTAATGAAGTCCAGCTTATCAATTATTTTTTTCATGGATTGTGCCTTCAGTGTTGTATCTAAAAAGTCATATCATACCCAAGGTCATCTAGGTTTTCTTCTATGTTATCTTCTAGGAGTTTTATAATTTTGTGTTTTACATTCAGGCCCATGATCCAGTTTGAGTTAATTTTTGTGAAATGTGTAAGGTCTGTGTCTAGATTCTCTTTTTGTTTTTGCATGTGATTGTCCAGTTGTTTCAGAATCATTTATTGAAGAGACTTTCTTTGCTCCATTGTATTGCCCTTGCTCCTTTGTCAAAGATCAGTTGACCATATTTATGTGGGTCTATTTCTGGGCTCTCTATTCTGTTCCATTGATTTATCTGTCTATTCTTTTGCCAGTAACACACTATCTTAATTACTGTAACTTTATAGTAAGTCTTGAAGTCACATAGTATCACTCATCCAACTTTGTTGTTCTCCTTCAATATTGTGTTGGCTATTCTGGGTCTTTTGCCTCTTCATATAAACTTTAGAATCAGGTTCTCAATATCTACAAAATAACTTGCTGGAGTTTTGATTGGAATTGAATTGAATCTATAGATCGAGTTGGGAAGAACTGACATCTTGGCAAAATTGAGGCTTTCTATCCATGAACATGGAGTATCTGTCCATTTATTTAGTTCTTCTTTGATTTCTTTCATCAGAGTCTTGTAGTTTTCTTCATATAGATCTTGTACATATTTTGTTAGATTTCTAACTAAGTATTTCATTTTGGGGAGTGCTAATTAAATGGTATTGTGTTTTTCACTTCAAATTCTACTTGTTCATTCCTGGTATATAAGAAAGCAATTGACTTTTGTACATTACCCTTGTCTCCTGCAACCTTGCTATAATTGATTATTGATTTTTTAAAAGTTAGAAACAATGGAGGCCAGTAAAAAATAGACAGCATCATTAAATTGCTGAAATAAGGAAAAAATGTTGAGCAAGGACTCTATATGAACACTAGATCTAATGAAAATATTTTTCAAAAATGAAGGTGAAATAAATTTCAAATAAATAAAACCTGATGGACTTTGTTTCCAGTAGACCCATACTATAAGAAATACTAAAGAAAGTTCTTAAAGCTGAAAGGAAATGATACCAGGAAGTAATTGAAAGCACTGGAAATGGAAAATATATGGATAAATAAATGAGCCTTTTTCATTTCTTGAATTATTTAAAGGTCAATTGACAGTATAAAATTAAAACAATAATGTATTTTGGGTTTTATAACATATATAAACGTAAAACATATCTTAATAATTTCCTTTTGTTATAAGGTTCTTACATTTTATGTGAAGTGGTATAATATTATTGAAGATAGACTGTGATAAATTAAGACTGTGATAAATTAAGAACTATTGAAGTTCTTAGAACAACTTCCTTTTAAAAAAATACACATAAGTATAGCTAGAAAGATAAATGAGGAAATGAAATGGAATAATAAAATATTCAGTTAACCCATAAGAAGACAGAAAAGGAAAGAGAAAGGAAAAAGGCAAAAGTGACTAATAGGAGACAAATATTACAATGGTAGACTTAAACCCAAACATACCAATAGTTACATTAAATGTAAATGGACCAAACACTCCAATTAAAAGGGACAAATTATCAGACTGGATAAAAAAACAAGTTGCTTAATATAACCTCTTCACAAGAAATGCACTTTGAATATAAAGACACAGATAGGTTGAAAGTAAAAAGATGGAAAAAGATAAACTATGAAGATGTCAATCTTAGTTGGCTATATTACTATCAAGTAGATTTCAAGATGTGGATTACTAACAAAGGTAAAGAGGGTCATTCAATTCATCAAAAAGGAATAGTAACACTACATATGTCTTCACCTAATCACACAGCTTCAAAATACATAAGCAAAAACTGACCAAACAAGAAAGAAAACGAGAAATCTACAGTCATATTGGAGATATTAAGAATTTTTTTGAGTAATTGATAGAATACAGAAAGTCAGTAAGCATATAGATCATTTGAACAACTTATATACCAACTTAATATAATTAATATTTATAAAATATTCTAACAACTATTGATTATACTTTATTTTCAAGTGCACATGGAACATTCACCAAGTTAGACAGTATACTGGATAATAAATTTCAAAGAATTTGATATTCTTTGATCACAGCAGAATTCAATTCAATAGCAATAAGATAGCTAGAAAATACATAAACATTTCTAAATTGGGCATTACAATTCTAAATAACCCATGAATCAAAGGATAAATCACAAGAATTATTAGAAAATATTTGAAATTGAATGATAATGAAAGCACAACATATGAAAAATTGTGGAGGTAGCTAAAGCAGTATTTAGAGGAAAATTTTCACCTTTAAAGGCCTATATTAGAAAAGAAAAAAGATTTTAAAGCCATTAGCTAAGCTTCTACCATAAGAGACTAGAGAAAGAAAGAACAAATTCAGCTGACAGCAATGGAAGAAATGAAATAATAAAATAGCACAAATCAATGAAATAGAAAACAGAAAAACAGGAGAGAAAGTCAACAAAGCCAAAAGCTGAAAAGACTAATAAAATTGATAAGCCACAGCAATACCGATCAAGGAAAGAGAGGATAGTGAAGATATTACTTCACGTCCTATAGACTTAAAAGGGTGATAAAGGCCTATTACGAACAACTTTATGTCAATAAATTTGACAACTTAGATGAAAGGGACAAATTCCTTGAAAAACACACATACCATAACTAACACAAAAAGAAATTACTTTTATGTTTAGGCTTATGATCCATTTCAAATATCAGTGTCATAAATGGTGTTAGGTAGGAATCAATGAAATTGAATTCATAATTAAACCACCCCATCCCCATAAGGAAAGCTTCAGACTGACATGGCTTCACTGTGAATTCTATTACACATTTAAGGAAGAAATAATACCTAGCCTATAAAAACTCTTTCAGAAAATGGAAGAGGGAACTCTTTCCAACTCATTTTATAAGGCCAGCATAACCCTAATACAAAAAAATGAACAGGAGCATTACCAGAAAAGAAATTACAGACCAACGTCCCTCATGAACATAGATGCAAAATTCCCTAACAAAATATTTTCAAATTGAATTCAGTTATGTATAAAAAGGCTAATACCTCATGAGCAAGCAGAGTTTATCCCAGGAAGGCAAGGGTGGTTCAACTTTCAAAAAGCAAACAATGGAGCCAGCCCTGATGGCCTAGTGGTTGAAGCTCAGTATGCTTCACTTCAGCAGCCAGGGTTCAGTCCCTGGGCGTGGAACCACACCACTCATCTGTCAGTAGCCATGCTGTGGCAGCAGCTCACATAGAAGAACTAGAAGCACTTACAACTAGAGTATACAACTATGACCAGGGGTTTTAGAGAGGAAAAGAAAGAGGAAGATTGGCAACAGATGTTAGCTTAGGGTGAATCTTTCCCAGCAAAAAAAAAAAAAAAAAAAGCAAAGAATATGATTCCACATTAACAAAAGGAAGGAGATAAAAAGACATAATCAACTTAATAGTTGCAGAAACAGTATTAGAAAAATTCAATGCCCATTCTTAATAACAGCTCTCAGCAAATTAAGAGTAGGAGAGGGGCTGGCCCCGTGGCTGAGTGGTTAAGTTCATGCACTCTGCTGCGGCAGCTCAGGGTCTCGCCAGTTTGGCTCTTGGGTATGGACATGGTACCGCTCATCAAGCCATGGTAGGGTAGCATCCCACATGCCACAACTAGAAGGACCCGCAACTAAGAATATACAACTATGTACTGGGGGGGCTTTGGGGAGAAAAAGGGGAAAAAATAAAAATAAAAATAAATTAAAAAAATTACTTCTCTATTTAGAGTAGGAGAAACTTGCATAACTTGATAGAAGCCATCTATAAAAACTTGTAGCTAACAACATTATATTTATTGGTGAAACGTTGAATGCTTTCCCCCTTAGACCGGGTGCAAGGCAAAGATGTCTGATTCCACCTCCTCTAGGCAACATTGTATTGCAGGTCATAAAAAGTGCTATAAGGCAAGGAAAAAAATAATATAAGGCATAAAGATTGTAAAGAAGTAAAACTGTGTTTATTCACAGAAAGCATATTTGCTTATGTAAAAAATCCTAAGGAATTTACAAGAAGACTAATAAACCAGTAGGGTATTTCTATGTGGTTTCTAGATAGTAGCAGTAAACAACTGGAAAGTGAAATGAATAAAACAAAACTCTTTTCTCTAACACTAAAGAACATAAAATACTTGCTAATAAATTTTATGAAAAATGTATAAACTTCTACAATAAAAATATGACTGAGAATTTAAGAATACTAAATAAATCGAGTGATATAGTATATTCATGGTCTATGAAACTCAATACTTTTAAAGTGTTAACTTTCTCAAAAAATGAGCTATATTTTTGACATCATTCCATTAATTCCTGTGGTGCTTTTTGTGGAAACTGACACACTGATTTTAAAATTTATATGCAAATACAGAAGATTTAGTTAGCCAAAACAATCTTGAAAAAGAAGAATAAAGTTGTAGTACTTACCCTACCTGACATTAAGATTTATGAAGCTGTAATTATCAAGAAAGTGTATTATTGGTGGACGCTCAAGGAGCCAATCTCCATAGCAGGATTACGCTTGTCAGATGGACAGTACCTGGAGGGGAACTATCAACACATGCCTCCCTCACTTGCCTATTTCTGTGCTACGCTCTTCACAAAACCCCTTCTGATGATGTACTCACACATTGCTGGTGGGAATGTAAACTAGTGCAACCATTGTGGAAAACAGTATGACAGTTCCTCAAAAAATTAAATTAAAAGCAGAGTCTCAAAGAGATATTGTATACCACGTTCACAGCAGCATTAGTCACAAAAGACAGAAAGTAGAAGCAACCAAAGTGTACGTGGGTGGATGAACGGATAAACAAAATGTGGTCTATACATACAATGGAATATTATTCAGTGGTAAAAAGAAAGGAAATTCTGACATATTCTATAACATGGATGAACTTTGAGGACACTATGCTAAGTGAAATAAGCCAGTCACAAAAAGTCAAATACTGTATGGTTCCACTTATACGAGGTACCTAAAATGGTCAAATTCATAGAAGACAGAAAGTAGAATGGTGGTTGCCAGGGGCTAAGGGGAGTGAGGAAGAGGGAGTTATTGTTTAATGGTTACAGAGCTTCAGTTTTCAAGATGAAAAGAGTTCTGGAGATGATGGTGGTGACGGTGGTGTAACAATGTGAATGTACTTAATACTACTGAACTGTACTCCTAAAGGTAGTTAAGATAGAGGGGCCGGCCCGACGGCGCAGCAAAGTGCGCACGTTCCACTTCGGCAGCCCGGGGTTAGCTGGTTCGGATCCCGGGTGCAGACACGGCACCGCTTGACACGCCATGCTGTGGTAGGCATCCCACATATGAAGTAGAGGAAGATGGGCACGGATGTGAGCTCAGGGCCAGTCTTCCTCAGCAAAAAGAGGAGGACTGGCAGTAGTTAGCTCAGGGCTAATCTTCCTCAAAAAAAAAAAAAAAAAAGATAGTGCAATTTATGTGTATATTACCACAAAAAATTAAAAATAAATAAATTTAAAAAGAGACCTTAAAAAATGAATAGCTAACTTTCCCAGCCCTATTATTCTATTTTATCAGTTCATTTAAAGGTATGTGTTTAACCACAATGAGACACCACTTCACACCCACTAGGATGGCTATAATCAAAAAGACAGATAATAAGTATTTTCAAGGATATGAAGAAACTGAAACCCTCACACATTGATCATGGGGATCTAAAAATGATGCAGTCACTTTGGAAAACAGTCTTGAAGTTCCTCGAATGGTTAAACACAGAGTTACTTTATGACCCAGTAGCTCTACTCTTAGGTATATGCCCCAGAGAAGTGAAAACATATGTCCACACAAAAACTTGTACAGAAATGTTCACGGCAGCATTATTCATAATAACCAACAGTGGAGACAACTCAAATGTCCGTCAGCTGATGAATTGGATAAATAAAATGTAGCCTATCATACAATGGAATATTATTTAGCAATAAAAAGAAATGAAGTACTGATACATGCTAAAACATGGATAACAAAAACATTATGCTAAGTGAAAGAAGCCAGTCACAAAAGACCACATATTATATGATTCCATTTTATAAAATGTCCAGAATAGGCAAATCTATTGAAAGAGGAAGTAGATTAGTGGTCGTAACCCTCTAAGGGTGGGGATGGGGGAGTGGGGAGTCACTGCCAATGGATACTAGGCTTCTTTTTTTAGGGTAATGAAAATTTTCTAAATTTGATTGCGGTGATGATTGCACAACTCTGTGAATATATTAAAAACCCTTGAATTGTACACTTTAAAGGATGGATTGTATGGTATGTGAATTATATCTCAATAAAGCTGTTAAAAAAGGATTGAATGTTGTTTGTATAGCCAACAGTAGCATTAGGAATTTTGGCTTTTTTACTTTCTTGCGGCCTGACACCAAAACTCTTACACTTTCCACTGTGTTTCGTCTTCCAGTGTAGCATTGTCCGGCTCAGCATAAATGCTGATGTACTTAATGGCAGGGAAATGGGCTACATGATCTCCAAGAGCTTTTAGATCAGTGGGTCTACATTTCAGGGAACGACTAGATACAGGAAATGAAACCATTTCCCCCAACTGGTAACTGCGTGATGAGTAGAAGGCACTCCATCACAGAAGCTTCATTTGGGTTCAAATTCCAATCACCATCACTTGCTAGCTGTGAAAACTTGGTTGAAGTACTTAAACTCTTTGATCTTTGGTTTCTTTATACAAAAATAAGGATAATAATATCCATGTCGTAAGATGTTGTGAGAATTTAATTATATGTAAAAAGCTCTCAGCACAGTATCTTATTACACAGTATGTAATGTGTTAAGTAGTTCTAATTACTGTTTATTTTTATTATTATTATTATTTACAGTGAATAATTTCTAATCAAGTGCTTTCCTCTTTAGAGTAGTCAAAATATCATTTATGGCTATTTACTATTTATCCTTCTCAAGCCCTGCTGACGTGTAGTTTTCTTTTAATAGGTACAACATAAGAGATATGGTGCAATTCTTAAGCGTTTGCATTGTCAGGTGAACAAGCTTCAGTCAAATAGAAGACAATGGCAATGGAACATTCAACAACTGGAGAAAACTGCAGCTGAACTGAGAAAACGCATTGGAATGAAAGATTAACATGGCTGTAGGGCAATAGAGCACAGACTATACCAACAAAGATTATGGGGCAGAATGTTGGGAAAGTCCTTTGGATTCTTAACAACCAGCATTCACTGTCAGAGGTCTGTCTTAATGATGGATATATTTTCTCTTTTTTTGAACTAGTTATCTGTTTGTTAAAGTGCCTTCTAACCCTACAATTGATAGCAATATAGACAATAGGAATGCTTACAGAAGAATAGTGGAAGATGCTATATGAATATTTTGAATGTATAAGATGTATTGTTCTCATGAGTACTATTTATAAACATGTTGCCTTCACTATCATATGAAGTAAAAACTTAGAAGAAAAGAAACTCTTGAATTTACAGTGATTTAAATTGTTAAGACATTTAAATGGTGTCTCTCTCAAACTTTTTATTAGAACTTGTTTTTCTACCACCATCTTCACAGTAGTCCATAAATATTGACATTTTCAATAATGTTGTTATATGTTCAGTGCTTCAGATATTTTTCTCAATTTTCTCTTTCATCCAGAAGGTAGCAATCATTTTTCTCTCTTATTAGATAACATATTTTTGGAGTGTTGCCATGCATACATTTTTTGTGCACTTTTCTGTCTGTAAATTCTTTATTACTATTCTATGACTAAATTAAAGCTATAACATTGTGTAAGGCAAACATACAAGCTCTTAAAAGAAGAATGTTGCCCAGTATAGACTAACGTATATTTTTTCATTCAAAGGCAAGGCAAATGCTACGTCCATGGCAACAAATCAAAATTTAACTTGCCCCTTTTTAAGATAAAAGTACTCCCTCTCATGGCTCCACCAAGTCAAATTTTTAGGAGCAGAAACAAAATATTAATTATTGAAGACAGTTTTTAAACATTCGCTTTTACGACTTGATTTCAAATCAACAACATCAAAATGACATCTGAAGTCCATTTTCTCTTCACGTTTCTATGTGCCTGAGATTCAGTAAGATTCTAGCTGATATAAAACCTGATGTTAGTAATCTTGGTATGTCTTACATTAACAGTCTTCTTATGAATTAGCATGGCTTATTATGGCTAACACTTTAAATGGCTTATGCTGTAACGCAGTCAGCTTTTGTCCATGACTCTGAAACACGGCTGTGAATGAAAAAGTTAAACCTGCAGATCGTGGAGCGAACCCACTATGCTCAGCTGAAGATAAGGCTGAACCAAAGCCTGGTTATGTCAAAATATTTCAATGTAATTTGCATATTTCAAAGACTCTTCTTATAGCTATACTTCATAATTTCATTTATAACTCATCAAAGAAAACTTCTAGTTTTCTAAATTCTTGCTAAGTTTACAACTAACACCTTGAGTTATATTTTTGAAAGTTTATTTTTAAATTAAGATATGAGGAAAATAGGTTTGTTCCCTATTTGAGAAAGTAATTTAAAAAAAATCCATGATAATAATACATGTACCCATTTTAAATTTTGTGACAGTTGAAATAATTATTTGAAAGAGAAAACTTTTTCCTTCCTAGCCCTTTCTTATCTTGAAAACCATTTCAGATGACAGAAGCTTTCGGACTAACCAATAAGAATTAAAACTTGAGGCATCCTTAAGCCTGATTGTGTAGTTAGTGGATATGATATTTCAACATGGTCACAAACTCTAAAGTTAGAAAATTAAAGTAATTTAAAAAATTTCTTTATAACTGAGCCTACCTTAGAACATGAGCTCTTGTGCTTAATGGCCTTTCTCACATATACTTTTGATTGAAAACTCAGTCTTTTTTTGTGTAACCACTCAGTTCAGAATTTTCCTCCTTGTCCTTCTCCTCATTTTCTCCGTGGAAGTGGTCTAAGTTCCTGGGGGATTATATTGTTTTGTCATCAGGGGAAGGATCCTGGTCCAGGTGCTGTCCTCTGACCTCACTGGCCTCTGCAGAGGTGTACTCCGTTCTTCTTGGTCTTGAGCATTACCTTTTGTCCATGCTGTGTCTGCCATTGTTTTCTCTGGTCAGTGTAGTCAGCTCCCTTTTCCATTCACCAGGCCTCTTCTGGTCCTATTAAATTCTCTCGTTCTGTATGCTGGCCAGATTTTACCTCTTGGGTCCCGTTATTCTGTCCATGCATTCTTCCTCACTCTTTGATTTCTGCTATAAAATGAGGATTTCAAGGCTCTCGGTGCTTTGGGGCTCAGCAAACATTTTTCTCTCTCAAAACGCCCAGTCTTCTGCAAAAGAAAGTTATGATTTCAAGAGTATTGTTTCTACTGTGGAGTTTTTAAAAAACCTAATATGAAGCTCAAAGCTGATGAATGACTTCTTACATCTCAGCCGCATCTGTCCTGACCCTAGCCTACTAGGTTATATTGCCTAAATGATCAGGAAAAGGCAACTAATGCAAGGAAGCAGAGGGAGGAGAAAAAACCTACAGTTAACATGTCAAAATAATAGTTACTACATGTGCAATCTATGGGCAAATTATAGTTGACCAACGTAAAGAAATCGATATCTACTTTTAAGACACATCTTAACCATGGAAAACACCAGATAGTACACATTAAAGCCAGTCAAGTCACCCACCATGGCCATGGCCCATATAAATGATCTATAAGTTATCTGTTAGGCCATACTCTTCCAGTCAATTGGGTAATCATACTATTTTCCAAAACACTACAGATATGAAATAACACTAATAACAATAACATACTCAGCAACTATGCTGTGCCCTATTTGAAATAATATAATGATATACACAAATATGCAATTGTATATATACAAACATGTAATTGTATATAATATAATAATATATACAATATATATTATTTCATTGTATATGTTATTATATTATTATATATTATTTCATTTAATTCTCAGAATAATGGTTTAAGGTATATGTTAGTAACCCTGATTTACAGATAGGGAAACTAAGGCTTAGACAGGTTAAGTAATTTGCCTAAGATCTCATCACACAGCTTTTCAGGGGCAGAATTGAAATTCAACGCCCTGTTCTTTTAGCTACATGGCACTGCAAGAAATAATTCCAAGGGTAAGCCTCAATTTTACTGTAAATAAGTAATAATTTATTTCTACATTTAATGCATCCTTTTAATAGATTGTAAAGCATAAAAAGAATTTAACCAAAAAAGAGAAATTTTGTGGTTAAAAAAAGTGGGGGTTGTGCATGGAAGAAGCTTGGAAGTCCTAACAACAAGTAAAAAGCTGAATAGGCTGAAAAATCAACACCTCTTCTTGGATCCCTAAGAGAGATGAGAACATGGGGCAAACTGCTGCCTCCAAGATTGGAGAGACAGCCAGGCAAATACAGGGAGTCATGCTGACCAGAGACTCACAAGTAGAACTCGCCATGGGAACCAGTGCCAGGATTAGAAACCTGAACTGTAACTGATGAATTGCTAGAGGCTCAGTGTGGACAACTCTGAGAGTTAAAAACTCCAGGGGGACTCAGTCATGGGGGGGCCCCAAAATATTGTGAGATTTACCTCCAAATAAGAATTACATCTGACTTCTCAGAAACCATGCAAGCAAGAAGAGAGTAGAGGGAAATATTTAAAGTGTTCAAAGAAAAACCCCACCAACCTAGAATTCTCTACTCTATGAAATTATCTTTCAAAAATAAAGGAGAAATTGGGGCCTGCCCAGTGGTGTAGTGGTTAAGTTCACACACCCTGCTTTGGCGGCCCGGGATTCATGGAATTGGATCCCAGGTGTGCACCTGCTCAATGCTTGTCAAGCCATGCTGAGGCAGTGTCCCATATACAAAGCAGAGGAAGATTGGCACAGGTGTTAGCTCATCAACAATCTTCTTCAAGCAAAAAGAGGAGGATTGGCAACAGATGTTTAGCTCAGGGCCAGTCTTCATCACAGACACACACATACAAAGTAAATGGATAGAGAAAAATAGAGCGTGCTAACACTAATGGAAAGAAAGCAGGAGTAGCTATATTAATTTCAGATAGAGCAGACTTCAAAGAAAGAAAAGTTATCAGAGATAAAGAAGGACATTACCTAGTGATAAAGGGGCCAATTCTCCAGGGAGACATAACAATTCTTAATGTGTACACACCTAACAACAAAGCATGAAACTATGTAAGGCAAAAACTTACAGAACTGCCAAAGAGATAGATGAGTACACTATTATAGTTGCAGACTTCAACATCCCTTTATCAGAAATCGACAGATCTAGTAGGCAGAAAATCAGGAAGGGCACAGTTGAATCCAACACCGCCTATCAACTGGATATAATTGATATCTATAGACTACATCATCTAATGACAGAAGAAGACACATTTTTCTCAAGCTCACATGGAACATTCAGCAAAATAGATGATGTTCTGGGCCATAAAACACACCTTAAAATTTAAAAGAATAGAAATAATAAAATGTCTGCTTTTAGACCACAATTGAATTAAACTAGAAATCAATGACAAAAAATAACTGGAGAATCCAAAAATAGGTGGAGACTAAACAATACACTTCTGAATAATGTGGATCAAAGAAGAAATCTCAAGAGAAATTAAAAAACATTGTGAACTAAATGAAAATGAAAACACAAGTCATCAAAATTTGTAGGATGCAGTGAAAGCAGTGCTAGAGGAAAATGCATAGCACTGAATGCATATGTTAGAAAAGAAGAAAGATCTAAAATCAATTATCTGAGTTTCCATGTTAGGAATCTGGAAAAAGAAGAGCAAATTAAATCCAAAGTAAGAAGAAGAAAAGAAATAATAAGAATTAGAGCAGAAATCAAGAAAATTGAAAACGGGAAATCAATAGAGAAAATCAATGAAATTAAAAGCTGATTCTTTGAAGGATCAATAAAAGTGACAAACCCCTAGCCAGGCTTACTAAGAAAAAACGAAAAAGGATGCCAATTACTAATATCAGAAATGAAGAAGAGATATCACTTGGTCCAGTCCATGAGACCAGCATTACCTTAATACCAAAACCACACAAAGACATTACAAGAAAAGAAAACTACGGACCAAATCATTCATGAACATAGATGCAAAAATCTTCAACAAAATATTAGCAAATCAAATCCAAAAGAAAGCATAAAAATAATTAATAGACCATGACCAAGTGAGATTTATCCCAGGTATGCAAGGTTGGTTCAACATCTGAAAATTAATTAATATAATCCACATCAACAGAAAAAAATAAAATCACATGATCATATCAATAGATGCATAAAAATAATTTGACAAAATCCAACACATATTGATGAATAAAAACTCTCAGTAATCTAGGAATAGAGGGGAATGTTCTCAACTTGATATCTGCAAAAAACCTATAGATAATGTCATATTTAATAGCGAGAAACTTGAAGCTTTCCCATTAGGATCAGGTGCAAGGCAAGGATGTCACCTCTCACCACTCCTTTTCAACATCATACTGGAAGTCCTTGCTGATGCAGTAAGGCAAGAAAAGGAAATATAACATACACAGATTGGGAAAGAAGATATAAAGCTGTTGCAGATGGCATGATGATCTAGGTAAAACAATCCAAAAGAATCAACAAAAAACTCTTGGAACCAATAAGCAATTATAGCAAAGTTACAGGATACAGGTTAATATAAAAAAGTCTATTACTTTTCTATATACCAACAATGAACAGGTGGAATTTGAAATTGGAAACACGATACCATTTACATTAACACCTCAAAAAATTAAATACTTAGGTATAAATATAACAAAATATATGCAAGATCTTTGTAAGGAAAAATAGAAAACTCTGATGAGAGAAATCAAAGAGGAACTAAATAAGTGGAGAGATATTCCATAAGTGGAGAGTTCATGGATAGGAAACCTCAATATTGCAAAGATCTCAGTTCTTCCCAACTTGAACTACAGACTCGATGGAATCCGAATCAAAATCCCAGCAAGTTACTTTATGGATATTGACAAACTGATTCTAAAGTTTATACAGAGAGGCAAAAGACCCCAAATATCCAACACAATATTGAAAGAGAAAAACAAAATTGAAGAACTGATGCTACACAGCCTTAAGACTTACTGTAAAGCTGCAGTAATCAAGACAGTGTAGTATTGGTGAAATAATAAACAGATAATGGAACAAAATAGACAGCCCAGAAATGGTCCCACATAAATAGCCAACTGATCTTTGACAAAGGAGCAAAAGCAATACAGTGGAGCAAAGATAGTTCTCACAAAAAATGGTGCTGGAACAACTGGACATCCATATGCAAAGAAATGAATCTAGATACAGACCATATACCCTTTACAAAAATTAACTCAAAGTTGATCCCAGACCTAAATATAAAACACACACAATACTATAAAACTCTAGAAGCTAACATAGGAGAAATTCTGGATGAGCTTGGGTATGGTTGATGTCTTTTTTGTTACAACACTGAAGGCACAAACCATGAAAGAAATAATTGAAAAACTGGACTTCATTAAAATTAACAACTTCTGGGGCTGGCCCAGTGGCATAGTGGTTGAGTTCATGTGCTCCACTTTGGCAGTCCAGGGTTCAGATCCCTGGCTCGGTTTTCAGATCCTGGGTGTGGACCTACACCACTCATCAGCTATGCTGTGACAGCATCCCATATACAAAATAGAGGAAGATTGGCACAGATGTTAGCTTAGGGACAATCTTCCTCAAGCAAAAAGAGGAAGATTGGCAATAGTTGTTAACTCAGGGCCAATCCTCCTGACCAAAAAAGACAAAACCAAAAAACAAAATTAACAACTTCTGCTCTGTAAGAGACACTGTCAAGAGAATGATAGGCCACAGACTGGGAGAAAATACTTTCAAAAGATACATCTGATAAAGGATTGTTACTTATATTTTGAATATGAAGAACTTTTTTTTTGTCATTATAGCAGTAACATTGGATTATAACGTTATATAACTTTTAGATGTACATCATAATATGAATATGAAGAACTCTTACAAAGAACTCTTAAACTCAACAATAAGAAAACAAACAGCCAGATTAAAAAATGGGCCAAAGATCTTAACAAACACCTCACAAAAAAGATATACAAATGGGAAACAAGCATATGAAAAGATGTTCCACATTGTATGTCATCAGGGAAATGAGAATTAAAACAACAATTTGATACCACTACACACCTATTAGAATGGCCAAAATCTGGAACACTGACAACACCAAATGCTGATTAGGATGTGGAGCAACAGGAATGCTCTGCTTCATTGCTGGTGGGAATGCAAAATGGTGCAGCCACTTAGGAAGACAGTTTCGCCGTTTCTTACAAAACTAAACACACTCTTACCACATGATCCAGCATTCACACTCTTTGGTATTTATCCAAAGGAGTTAAAAACTGATGTCCACACATAACCACAGATGTTTATAGCAGCTTTATTCATAATTGCCAAAACTTGGAAGCAACCAAGATGTCCTTCAGTAGTAACGGATAAATAAATTGTGGTACATGCAGACAATGGAATATTATTTAGTGCTAAAAAGAAATGAGCTATAAGCCATGAAAAGACATGAGGAAATTTAAATGTATATTACTAAGTGAAGGAAGCCAATTTGAAAAGACTACATATTGTATAATTCCAAATACGTGACATTGTGGAAAAGGTAAAACTATAGAGACAGTAAAAAGATCAGCGGTTGCCAGGGTTGGGGGTGGTAAAGGGGAGATAAACAGGCAGAACACAGAAGATTTTTAGGGCAGTGAAAATAATCTGTATGATATTATAATGATGAATATGTCCTTATAAATCTGTCAAAATCCATAGAACATATACCACCAAAAGTGAATCCTAAGGTAAACTACGGACTCTGGGTAATGATGACGTGTGGATGTAGGTTCATCCTAGATAAAAAAAGAAAAAAAGAAAAAAAGAGTACCATTCTGGTGAGTGATGTTAATAACGGGGGAGGCTATGCATGTGGGGAAACAGGTGGTATATGAGAAATCTCCATACCTTCTTCTCGATTTTGTTGCAAACCTAAAACTGCTCTAAAAAAATTAAGTCTTTTAAAAAGAAGCATGCAAATGCATGAATAATACCACGAGAGGGTTGTGTCAGTAAAACATTTTGGCTAAGGAAAGTGAGATCTTACCTATAAAAATTGCTTTAAGGGGCTGGCCCCGTGGCCGAGTGGTTAAGTTTGTGTGCTCTGCTTCGGCGGCCCAGGGTTTCACCGGTTCGAATCCTGGGCACGGACATGGCACCACTCATCAAGCCATGCTGAGGTGGCATCACACATGCCACAACTAGAAGGACCCACAACTAAAAATACACAACTATGTGCCACAGGGCTTTGGGGAGAAAAAAGAAAAATAAAATCTTTAAAAAAAAAGTGATTTAAAAAAATTGCTTTAAAACTTGTCAAAGTTCATATAGGTGATTGCAATTAAAACTCTAAGTTCCTGTATCATCTTGCATTGTACATGGAATCCATTGTTCCTCCATAAAAATAATTAAGGCCTATATCAATACTATGAAGATTTTGGACTGTTTTTTGGTGGGGGGAGTCAGTGGATTCAGAAGAACTTGTGGATTTGCAACTAAAAACCAATTGATGTGTTAGTTGCTCATATTGTCACTATTATAAATACTTTATTTTTCATTAACTAAGCTAATGATTACTGAAGCTAATGATCAGAAGCTAAAAATTATGTGCCTGTCAAAAATAACCTGTGCTATATTTGTCTTTTTGAATTTATAATGTATTTATAAAGGAAGGGTTTTTTTTTTTTCACTTTTCTGATAAGTTTGGCAGCGGAAGGAATGAGTTTTCTCCATCACATTAGCTACCATATAGCACTTTCTCCTGGATGTTACTGAACTATGACCAAAACCAGGAAAAAGAAATTGAAACTGATACTAATAACAGAATAGATTTATTCAATATGTAGATAAGAAGGGGATGCTCCAAATTGCTTTTTCTCTTCTGTAATGTTCCATTTAAATGATGGCTGTGGGATATAGATCTTCAGAAAAATAAAAATAGCATATGATTTGGTAATGACAGAGTTGCTGTTTACATAATCTGGTGAAGACAGACGTGAAGGAGTGAGACTTAATGAGATGATGTATTCCAAAGCAAAATCAGAGTTCATGTGGCAAATAGTTTTAAAAGACTTCTTACTCAATAAGGCTCTCTGGCATAACAATCACGCCGAAATTGGAATACAATACTTGTATTACAGATATTCGTCAGTATTACTTAGTTACATGGCACGAGGTAATGATAATACACTGCCAGTCTAAGATGGATTTTCAGATATTTTTTGTCCAAAACGTTTAAGTCAAGACATATCATCCACCTCATCTACTATTACTTATTACTCCCTGTCACGTTATTTTAGATAGAACAGACATATGTAATCCCATGCTCGTGTTGGAGCTTCCTCAAGGTGCTTTCAGCTCTGCCTCTCCTTGAATCCACAGCGCTTCCTTGTGTATGTGATATGGAAAAAAATAACAACCCTGCAATTTGCATGAGTTGTTTTGTCTTCAATGACTAGCGTTAACCAACTCACGCACAGTGCTCCAGCCAGATGTCAGCACACCTTCCTGGCTGAAAATATCTCGATTTTCTCTTCACCCACCTTTTTCCGTGGAGACTGGGTACCGCCATTTTCAAGTGTCTGTCATTCATTAGCGTGGGATGTCTCTGAGGACACTTCCATCCTTTAGATGTAATGTTGACTTTGCTAGGCAGTTAGATAACGTTGATATTATTTTAATTTGTGGTTCATATAGATTTGTATAAAGCACTCAATTTTCAGAAACGTCCATTCTTTTTCTAATCTTTCACTAATTTAGATTACTCATCTTTGAAGCTTTTCAGTCTCAATTAACCTGTCAGTGTAATTTACCCATGCACAGTTTCCTAATAATAATTCTCTCATTTTTCTTTTGTTTCTTTCCATCAAAAAAGATGTCACTTCTTCATTCAGACCTTACCTTTTTTTCAGTCCCTGCACATCCACAGTTGTATCATCTTCAGGCTCCACTTCTCATTTCTGTTGTAACTCCGAAGTTTAATCCACTGGCCTAAAGGTAGATCCCGAACATTGAAAACAATCTCTTCATTTATAACCGGCTTATGCAAGAGAATCCATCTTGTCTTTACTTTGAAATGCCTCACAAAGACTAACTCTCGCAGAAATGTTGTATAATGGACATGGTCAGATCATCTCAGATCTTTTTTTTGATCCTTTTGAGCACTTCTCTTTGGATTGAGACATGCTTTTGCCTCCAACAGCTCTCCTCTATGACTTTCTGTGGGAGGTGTGCTACCCTCAAAAGGACTTGGCCTCATATTGCAGCCTTGTTTGGCTTCTTTCTCCTGACCTGTCTTGCTTTCCTTACCAATCTCTTCAATAATAAATCACTTGCTCAGAGTCTGCCCCTGGGAATCCCAAACTAAGTCACCTTGCAAAAATAATCACACTTTGAAATCTCTATTTTCAAGAGATGATTATTACTGCACTCCTTTCCTCATTCCCGATCAATTCTACTCCCAGCAGCAGCAGCAGCAGCAGAACAAAAAAAAAAGGAAGACACTTAGCACCTTTGAAAGCTAATCACTATCTCATTTACTACAATTTTGATGTTATTTGTTTTAAATTTAAAAAACAAGCCAAAAGACACAAATCTCATCCCACATATTTAGTACAACAATAAAAGTACACTGTTAGCCTTCAAATATAATAAATCAATCACTATTTTGTTTTAATCTTTTTTGGTATTAGTGTTCTTAGGAACTATCATGTTGCTACATATAATAAATGTATTAAATAAACCTTAATTCTGAAACCCCAATTTAAAAGTTTAGGATATTTTCTCGACTGTGTTGAGGTCATGCGATTTTAGAAGGATTTATTAGTAGATTCATGCAACCAGACAAAAGGGTGATATTTGGGGAAAACATTTGGTTGCTCTCATTCCAACTAGATGACAAAGACAGAGACAGGAATAAATCATGTGTGCACATTCTCAGATCCTCTAGCCTCGTATAATCATCCTGGCTCTTTCAAATCATTCTTTCCCATCTTTTCCATTTTTTAAAATTAGCAATTCTGCCTTCTAATCATTCATTATCCCACCTACAGCTCAAGAACACTAGAATAACAGTCGTTGCAGATTAAGAGTAATTAACTCAGAAAATTACAAAGAAATATGGATCTACAAGACAATATTGTAAAATATCAAAGTCATAGCATCTGTCATCATGGTTTCAGAAAATTTACAGTAACAATAAGAGTATTGCTAATAATATTTTATAGTATCTTTGTGATGTTTTACTAAGCAACACTTAAAAATATAAGATTAGTAACAATTATCAAAAATAATCAGTGGGGCCTGGCCCGGTGGCATAGTGGTTAAGCTCGCACCCCAGGGTTCACAGGTTCAGATCCTGGGCACAGACACAACACTGCTCGTCAAGCCATGCTGAGGCAGCATCCCACATACAAAATAGAGGAAGACTGGCAACAGATGTTAGCTCAGGGTCAATCTTCCTCACACACACACACACACACACAAATACTTACTGGTGTTGTGAAAATGATTTTATCCTAGGCTAAAGTAAATATAACACTTTTTGCTCTTGACCTCAAAACACTTGTAAACATTAATATTGCTAGTCTTCAAAACGTCAAGCTGATATATGAATAATTTAAAACTGCTGCAAAATGTCATACACTCATGGAAGTGGGGCACAGCATAGGAGTAAAGCTTGAATATCAACTTTTGTTTTGTGACATAGTCTAAAACAAAAGGTGACTGGTATGAGTTAAAGCCAAAAACAGTAAGCTGATGGCAAAGAAACAATTTTCATCTTCTACCTTCTCTGTGCTAGGTGACTGCAAAAATAGATATGACGTCCCATTCGCATCAACATGGATGGACCTTGAGGGTATTATGTTAAGCGAAATAAGCCAGACAGAGAAAGACGAACTCTATATGACTCCACTCATAGGTGGAAGTTAACATATAGACAAGGAGAACTGATCGGTGGTTACCAGGGAAAAGGGGAGGCGGTGGGGGGAGGGCACAAAGGGAGAAGTGGTGTACCCACAACATGACTAACAATAATGTACAACTGAAATCTCACAAAGTTGTAATCTATCATAATCTTAATAAAAAAAAATAGATATGACATGATTCTTTCCATCCAGGAGATCAATTTAGTTGGCAAGAGAGATAACATGTATATAACAGGTTCAAATACAACATAAAACATCCTGTAATAGAAGCATAAACCAAGCCTAGTGGAAACACAAAATAAGGAGCCATTAATTCCAAACAGGGGCGGGGAAGATTAAGAGAAGAGGTGACATTTGAAGTGGGCTGCAAAGCAATTATTAAGTTTCATGATTGTTTCCACTCATCAGACTCTGAAAGTTTCTACTTGATTCCCCTTTGCATCTCCACCAGCTGGCAGATACCTGGTATGCATACCAGGTGCTCTGATGTACGCTGAATGAATTAGTGAATAAAATAATCAACCACTACTCTTGTTATTAACATCTCCCAACATTCCTGTGTTCATCTCTCCTAGGTCTAAACTCCCTGTTAATACTATTGCTTGAGTTGTCTTCTTTGAGTAAACACTGAGCATGTGCTGCCCCTTCTAAAAAGAAAGAAAACAAAAAGTTTCCACGGATGCAAAATCCACTTCACGACTAAACAGTAAACACTTGAAAACCTGACTCAACCTGCTTGACCACCCTCATTTTTTCCTATTCTGTTTAACGATAAACCCTATGCTCCACCCCATACAAAATTCTAACTCTTCTGTATGCCTAATACAGGAGTCAACTCCAACTCAGCCTTCAGAACCCAGTTCAATGGTTACAGCTACCACAAAGCTGAACTACATTTAAAATGCCTCAGTTTCTCTGCAATGCCACAACTTAGAAGTACTAAGAAATCTGTATCATGATTTCTGAATCAAAATAAATATTGGCTTACAACTTAGAGAACTTATGTAGAGCTCCTTGTTTAAAATAATTTTAAACTCTTAAATGTTAGGCTTTATTATGGACAGTCTGGCAGGAGATTATTTGATTGACATAGGATGAAAGCAAATAAGAGATAATTCATTTATCATTTATAAAAGAACATGAAAATTCATTGTTCCATGAATACTTCCGAAATCTACTTTCATGATTTTAAACTAAAATGTGTGAATATTTATAAAGACCAGAACTTCTTTTAAAAAAACACATTTCTAGAAAATGTAATGATACTTTTAGGGAGCCCTAATGAAAGTAAACATGCTTAACAAGCCACAAGAAATATGCTTTTGTGTTCTTCAATTATAAATACTTTGATAGAACTATGCTTTTAAAAAGCTTTATATATTGAAAAATTATGTAAAATGTTCCATCCTTTCAAAAAGAAAGCTGTAATAAGCTTCATGAAAATACAACTAAATAAGTGGGACTGTATGGAAATAGGAAGGAAAAATCTTTCTTAAAAATGGAAATCATAACATTTCTTTGAATAGAATATTGCACATTAATCATAAATCTAATGCATATTTAGGATAATTTGGGGCAATTTCACTTTGTTTTTATTGTTTCTATGTAGGTTATGCATAATTATGGAGTTTAACTATAATTCTAATATAACTTGTCCCAATGACCTGCTTTATATCTTTCCTAATTACATCTGTAGCAAAATCATTTTCAGGAAACCAGCTCTCTATGTCTATGATATTATTCTTTACAGCACTGATAATAGTCTCTCTTTTAATCACTTTCAAATACACTTTACTTTTTTCCCCTAGAATTACAATATTCCATTAGCTGATGGCACAGGGGCTTTGAGTACTTTTCAGAATTTTGGCATCAGAGGTATCCTTAACCATGCTTATTAGGCTGTAGAGAGTGCTAATTTTCTGTACAAAGGAAGTTTTGAGCTTTCATTAGGATGTTTCCCAAATGCTTTAATTTCAAATACAGTTTAGCACAATTATACCTGCTTTAACCAGGGATATTTGAGAAGTAATCTACGTGGTGAAATGGAAAAGCACCAAGTAGCCAATAAATAAACAACCACAATGACATGGTTTAGTATTCCATATACCAAAGGGAAAACGTGTATTCCGTGATATTAACTATTATAATTGCTAATACATCACGATTTAGGGAAATAAGGTCAAAGAATACCAAAGTCCTTGAAATTGTAAGCATTCTTTGAATCTGAATTAAAAATGCAGCACTATTTAATATGGTGGGCACTGGAGTGAAGTGAATAAAAAAATGAAAGGCCAAATACACCTTATTAAACAATGGACAAAAGAGCTTATTAGATATGCATATTACCAATAGTATGAGTTCATTGAATGAGTTAAGGAAAAGAGTAGATTACAAAACATGATGAACAATATAAGTGTTGGAATTGGGATTCAAACCGAACCCCTGATCTATTTTTACTCCAAAGCTCCTATCCCTCCACTGTATCAGTAGAAAGTCATTTTTACATGAATGTAGTTGAACGTAATTTAAAAGTGACTATCAGCTGTATTTCAAAGAGCTGGTAATATTTAGCTCACATCCAGTCCAAGTTCTGTTTTCTCTGGGCTAAATGTTCTCAGTTCTTCTACAACAACTCATGTGACATAAGTTCAAGTCCTTTCACCATCCTAATCACATCTCTCTGGATATACTCTGCCTTGATACTGTCCTATGAAAGATGCAGAACAGAAAATAATACTTAAGGTAGAGTCTGATGAGCTGCTTGTAGAAGAGGCCTATTTCCTCCCATATTTGGGACTCAGTTTTCTATTAATGCAATCTAAATTTATAAGGGCTTTTATGGTAGTCAAATCATATCACTCACTCATTTTGAACTTGCTCCTCAAACCTGAGAGATTATGTTGGCATACAAAGGGTTAAATTCCTTGCTCAACCATGGAACCATTATTAATTGTCGCTTAATAAATTTTTCTTACTGGCTTACCCTGGACTTACCGGATGTGATATTTGACAATGAAATTTGATTTCGGATAGGGAATATTGTAAGTTGAAATCAAACATTATCCTAAGTAGGAAAACAAATTTCAAGAATATTCTCAATAGCATGTCTATTCTCTCTATAACATCTTCAGAAAGAGAAATTGCACTCCTCAAAAAGAGTAATTATAAAAGCTGACATTTACTGAGCCTTTACTGTGAGTCACAATAACACTATGAAGTAGGTCACAAATATTCCCATTTTACAGATGAGAAATTTATTTATTTGCTGTAGTTCTTACATAAAGAAAAATTTTGCTTCACCAACTCTTTGGTTAACCAGAAACACGGTTTGTATAAGAGGTGGTAGAGATGTTAGATTCTCTCACTTTAATTTTCAATTTTTAGAATAATGAGCCGATGTCTTAACAAGGTCTCAAGGTAGAAATTCAAGTTATCTTTTTAAAGCATTACAGTGAACTCATAGATTTGTATATATTTGATGTTTTAACCAATGACAGTAGTAGTAGTAGTAACATTCAAATAGCCCCATCTTTGACCAGTCGGGGCTTCCTGAGGTTAGCTTCTATTCCTTTGGCACAACCCCAAGTTCTTTAGTTTATTTGCTTTCAGGAGTGACAAGTTGTCCCAGACTTATCTTCTACATTCCCTGCCTCAGATGTGAAACCTGATACTTTCCCATGGTGCTCCTGTTTCTTTATTAGGAAAGGTATTTAGAGATAGCAATCTGAGCACTGAGTGTTCACTGAAACGGGGTTGTCATTGTTCCTAGGGCTTTTCAGTGGGTAAGGGTAGGAGATATCAATATTTTTGGACCAAAAAAATAAATCATGAATTTATACTATATTCTCAACTCAAATTAAAGATTACATGGAATTTTACTTAACATTTTTAATCTTATAGGTGTTTTATTTCTTATGCTGAAGATCTTAGTTCCTAACTCATATTAATATGAATATTTATTATTTTGAAATAACAATAACAATGTCCTTGTTAACAATAAGATAATTTCATATTTATTTTCATAAAGAGTCTTCCTAATTCCTTTTTTGTAGCTACATAGCTGTCCATTCTAATGGATGTCCATAGCTTATTCAACTCTTAATGAACATTTGGTTTGTTCTAATCTTTTGATATTATAAAAAGTACAGTAATGAATGCCCCCTTGTGCAAATGCCATTTTCTATTTTAGCCAGTGTATCTTTGCAATGGCTTCCTAGCAGTGGAATTGTTAGGCTGAATTGTATATACATGTATGTATAATTTTGCTAGATATTACCAAATTCCTCTCTATGGTGATGTACCATTTTGTATTCCCACCAACAATGTATGGACTGCTTGCTTCTCCAAACTTGCCATCAGAGTACATTGTCAAGCCTTTGGGGATTTGCCTACCTGATAAGTAAGAGAACTTTTATGTAAACATATTTTAATATGCATTTCTCTAATAAGTGAAGTTGAGCATCTCTCATACGTTTAAAGGCCACAAGCATTTCTTTTTGGGAATTCTTTTTATATGTTTTGCCCATTTGAAAAATTGAGTTGAGGGGCTGGTCTGGTGACATAGTGGTTAAGTTCACATGCTCTGCTTCAGCGGCCCGGGGTTCGTGGGCTTGGAACCCAGGTATGGACCTACACACCACTCGTCAAGCCATGCTGTGGCAGTGTTACACATACAAAATAGAGGAAGATTGGCACAGACGTTGGCTCAGGGACAATCTTCCTCAAACAAAAAGAGGAAGATTGACAACAGATGTTAGCTCAGGGCCAATCTTCCTCACCAAAAAACAAAACAAAACAAATTGAGTTGATTTTTTTTCTTCTCAATTTTTAAAGCCCCTTTGTATAAGCAATAATAAACCTTCTTGTTGTCCTATATTGTGGTAAAATATATATAATATAAAACTTACCAGTTTAACCATTTTTAAATGTACAGTTCAGTAGCATTAAGTACATGCACATTATTGTGCTATCACCACCTATTCTCACCCCATCTATCTCCAGAAATTTTTCATCTTCTCAAACTGAAACTGTACCCATTAAACAGTAACTACCACTCCTCCTCCTCCCAGTCCCTGGTAACCACCATTCTACTTCCTGTCTCTATGAATTTGACTGCTCTAGGTACCTCAGATAACTGGAATCAAACAACATTTGTCTTTTTACACCGGGCTTATTTCACTCAGTAAAATGTTATGTTTATCCATGTTGTAGCATGTGTCAGAATTTCCTTCCTTTTTAAGCTGAATAATATTCCACCCTCTGTATATACCACATTTTATTTATCCGTTCATCCATCTGTGGATATTGGATTGTTTGTGCCTTTTGGCTCTTGTGAGTAATGCTGCTGTGAACATTGGTGTGCAAATATCTGTTTGAGTCTCTAATTTCCATTCCTTTGAGTGTATATTTAGAAGTGGAACTGCTGGAGCATATGGTAATTCTACGTTTAATTTTTTGAGGAACCACCATACTTTTTCCATAGCAGCTGGACCATTTTACATTCCTACCAGCAAGGCACAAGGGTTCCAACTTCTCCACATCTTTGCCAACACTTGTTATTTTATTTTTAAATAGCCATTCTTATGGGTATGAAGTGGTATATCATTTTAGAAATCTGTATCTCCCTGCTCTTATAGAAGAAAATTCAGTTTAATAAGGCTATTTGGCAAAACATCTAAAGACACATTTCCCAATCAGCTTCATCAACAATGAAGTTAACAGTTGATGTCTATTTGTCCAAACAAGGAAGGAGAGGAAGCAGTGTGACAGGGGTCAGCAAGAATGAGTTCCAGTAGCGGTGATATAGGCAGAATCTAGTCCCGTGTTGGAGCACTTGACACGGAGATTTGAAACTGAATCTAAGGTGTGATAGTTGCTTCCTTGTGATTACGTTTATCCTAGAATGCAGGCACAAGCTCACTCCTCCTCATTGAGGAATGAGGAAGCTCACTCCTCATTCCTTTGGGCTGGAATTTGAGGCCTCAGGTGTGAGGATGGGAGGGATGCCATGCGTCCAACTGAAACAGTCGATAAATGGGGAGAACATAGGTTGACTGCACTTTTGAGAAATAAGATAGTAAATGAAAGGCTAGAAACATAGCAATAATTTATAGGGTAGCAAGAAGAGTTGAGAGAAGGCATTTCTAGGACCTAGGAAATCCAACCACACTTGTAGAGCTCGTGAAAAAGGTGACATTGAGGATGCCAGAGCCTGGAAGCTAGTTCATGGAGTGGATCCTGGAAGGCCAGCAGGGGCAGGCTCCAGGGCAGAGAGGAAGGGAGTAACCTGGAGAAGAAAGAGCGCTCCTGAAACAGGGTGGAAATAAAGAGAAGGACTAAAGGAAAAGAAAAATTTAAAGTGAGAACGAGGGAAATCGAAGGAGTTGTTTAGATAGAGGGTAAGGATAACAGCTGAGGGTGACAGTGTAGAGTTGGCACATTTGAGGAGAATGAAATGGTGTGAACAGCCATAAAGCTATGAAAAAAGAGATTGGCATTAATGATCTAAATGATGCCAATTAGAGTAAATCCATGGTGAGCCTACAAAGTTCAGCTTTGCCATGTTCGTTCAGCAAACTTCTGTTGTCCAGGATCAGGGGGCACCACAAAAGGTGGGATGAAAATTGGGTTAAGTAATTCAATACATCAAACATATTTTTACTTTTCTTTCTTAATAATTTCAGGTTTTTACCTCAGGGTCATTGTTTTAAATAACTATTGTCTCAATATAGTAGCATATTGGTAAATAATAGATGTTGTAAAAGATAAGGCTGAACTCAAAACATATCTGGGAAGTAGTTTGTTTGGTTTGTTGGTTTATTTTAAAACTAAATTTAACATCTCAGATACAAGTGGAGTGCTAACATTTACTGCCCAACAGCTAAGAAATGCCAGACATTTGCTAGGGCACCGCATAAATATGTAACTTGCTTTAATTAAGTATGCTAACATTCTGGATCATTTATTCAACAATTGTACATGTACTAACTGCATCTCTCTGCAACATAATATAATATGCCATGTATAGTCCTTTCTCTCCTTTATCTTACATCCAGTTGTGCCAGTAAGACATGAAACAGATGAACAAGTTTAGCAACATTGAAAGGAGAGTATAATGAAGTACCAATATGTTCCACAAATTTTCGGAGGAATGAACAACACGAGCTATCTTTGGGATAATGGGCAGGATCTAGATGGAAAGGAGTGGATATTTCAAACCATAGCTGACGTGGGCGGGAACCACGGCGAGGAGGTGTAACTACTATGCAGGGAGGTAAAAGAGAACGTTTGAACCGGGCACCTTGGGATTCAGAGGCTGGGTGGGGTTGGGAAAGATGGTTGGTGGAGGGAGAGGAGGGAAACACACCTCTGAGAGTCTCCATCGTTAGTTTATCTGCTAGTTCGAACTCCTCCAGGTTGTTTTGGACGTGAAATCATAACTATGACACGATTCTTCATACAGTTTTTATTATTTATATTGTTGTTATTATTTATATTATTTATTATTATTTATAGTAATTCCATCATAATGATTTTGAAAACATGAAGTCTGTGGGTATCAGTGTTCTCCGTCATCATCGTCAGTCCCTCTCCGCCAAGCAACTCTCAGCTGACCAACCTGTTAGTACGAGTTAGACTGGAAGCTACCAACTTTGGATCAAGCCACAAGGCCTTTAAGCAACTGATACTTTTTCTTTAAGTCTTAAAATATACTAAATAAATATGAAGAGGTGGCAATTTAAATTTTTAAAATTTCTCTCTTAAAGCCAGAAACGGAGTTCAGATGTTTTTACTGTTTATAGCTCTAAAAGCAGCTAATGGGTTGATCCCATTTTATCACACCTCCTGAAAGCAAAAAGAAATGGCCCGCTAAATTTTACTTTAACATACGCTTGAACAAAATCTGCCTGAATATGTTCTCTAACCCCCAAACCTCCAGCGGGTCAGCTAGGACACGAGGCTGACTGAATCAGAAACCCTGGTCAGTGGCCTGAGCTGTAAGGGATTTCAGGAGTCCACTTCCTTTAGGTCTCCTCACCCCTCCCCAGTCCCTGGCTCTTCACACAAAGCAGCTAGATGGGGAGTCTGGCATGTGCTGCCACATCTTCTGGCCCACACCTCCCACCACACCTAACACTTCAACAGATTCCTTCATCCATTTAACAAAAATACCTATGGCGCAGCCACCCTGCAGGCTACTAGGGCCCAGTGTAAAAAGACAGGCAAGGTTCCTGAAGTCATGGAGCTTATAACTGAGCAGGGAAGGCAGACGGTAAATAACTATGAGGTTAATTGTTAAATTGTAAAGATAGTAAGTGCTCTGGAAAAATAATACAGGAAACTCCTAAGAGAATAACCTAGTTTGGGGGCTTAAGAAAGACTTTGTCTATCTAAGGAATGCTACACATGTAGCAAATTTATTGCCCCATGAAAATTCTAGAATGTAAGAGAACAAACAAATTATCATCAACAAATACTTTTCTTTTACTTACTATGAATCATACACTCTCATAAGCATTTTATAAACATTAACTCTATCCTCATAAGTTCTTTAGGAGGTAGATGCTATTGGTATCATCATTCTCATTTCATATATGGGGAAACTGAGGCACAGAGAGATTAAAGTAACTTGTGCATGGTCGTATAGTGATGTAATGTCTTAGCCAGGATTCTCACCCAGGTGCTGTCAACCACCACACTCTGCTGCTTCTCTTACACCGCCATATAAAGCACAGGGAGAAGCAAGCACATCGAGGTATAAAATACACTCTCATTAGCTTCAGTACATTTGTCTTCTGCTTTCAATAGCAAAATTCAATCAGATCAAGGATTACTAAATTCCACCAAAAATCAAAGTGGAGCTGGATACTATTTTGAGATATAATTTATATTTTTCCTCATCTATTTTTTCCCTCACCCTTTTCCGTGTCAAGCCAATAGACAGCTCAGCGTGCTACTACCTTAACTATGGAAAGTAAAGTAGCCCCTACCCTTTTTGGCTTTTCTTTCTAAAAATAAACCTAAGCCCAGAGAAGAACTTACACTGTTTATAGAAGTGGCATAAGGGAGAAAATGTTTGGGAGTTTCAAAACAGTGGAAGAGAAGGACTTTCCCAGGGAGGGAGGTCCTGGAGCAGGAGTCAGATGTAGCCCTCAGGAAATATGCAGGCAGGCACAAGAGCCTAGAGCAGAACAGCTGCAAGCACCGGCTATGACTGGCAAGGAAGGAGGACATGGACGCATCAGATGGCTGCCATAGTGGAAGGGACAAAGCAAGTGAAAAGAGACAATGGATGTGAATTCAGTAGTATACAATCAGGAAAATACTGTCTTCATCCGTGTTCCGGTTGTTGTGTCCTCCCTACCACTTGGCAACATCTCAGACAGATCCCAGAGCATTTCTGATCATTTTCAAGCTTAGCTACAGTGTCATCTTCAGGCAAACAGAGATCTAACTTTAATTTCCTGTTTCAACTAAAGCTTCTCCTCTTCTCTCAACTGAGGTCTGACTCCTGGCTTTGTCTAGGTACCAAGAGCAGGAAACGCAGTCTCTTCTACTGATGTCTTCTTCTAAATGCCAGGTCCCAACACCACGACCTCCCCTCCCCACCCCAATGTGGAGGAGGACACCTGAGAGGAAAGAGCAAAGGCCTTTTTACTTAGCTTTTGCTGTTTGTAGTTCTGTCAAATTAGACTCTCTCTCTTTTTGGCTGTATTTGCAGATTATTTAAATACCACCCAGTCAGGGAACTCCAGTCTGCACCATTCTCTAGTGGGAAAACTTCCCCTGTGACTCCTGCCCTCTGGGGGCGCACCCACAGTTTCTCCCTGCTGGGGTCCTTTCACTTCAGCAGGCAGCCTCTTGAGCTGGCTCAAACCTGGCTTCCCTCTGGTGTTCACCCGGTGATGTGCGAAATCCCAGAGCAAGGACACATTTTGGGGCAGGGGAGGTTTCCAAGAACAGCAGAGGTTAAATTTTCCTCCAAGCGGGAATGATGGGAAGTCCAGAGTCAGAAATTAAGTTGAGTTATAGAAAATAAATGGATATTTCTCTCAGAGTTATGTTTGTAGTTTGAGAGGTTTTTTTTTTTTTTGTAAGCCTACTATATGAATGCTGCCCCAGGAATTGTGTAACCCACAGCCCCACTCGTCTATTAATGCAGGCCAGGAAGTTTTTGCCCACTGCAATGCATTTGCTTGGACTTCCTTGGAATAGTTGTAGAGGAGGAAAAGTCAATTGCTGTTATCCTATAGGAGGCTGAAGAAACAATTTACTTTCTAACCAACGTGTAACCACAGAAACTGTGGTATGCAATGAGGAGTACCTTCTGGTTTCTCATTCAATGGTTTACAAAACAGTCTTCTTCAGCGGAGCAAAATGGAGAAAGATTTCTTTCCATCGCCCTCTCTCTTTCTTCTTTTGTCAATTGATCAGTTAGCTCAAAATCCTCAAATTACTGCTATCACTAATTGTCACAAAGTTGGCTTCTTTTCACCACCTACTTTCTAGATTTTATCTTGTCCTTGTTAGGCAGCAGGGGATCATGATGTTTTGACAATTTTCTACTCTATTGATCTTCTCTGTTAATTTTCAAGACAGCTAACAAGAAAGTCCTTTAGTCTGTGTTGGGAAAAAAGTCTGGTACCTGGGCATTTATCCAACATTAATAACAGTTGTAAAGGAACAAAATTTCATGCTTAAAAGTATATGATGCCACTGTGTCACTGCAACCCACTTTATTTCTAAGGAGCTATGAAATGCTGCTGGGTCAACTCTGACATGCTCAGTTAATGGGAAAAAGAGAACAAAGAAAACAAAATTTACATAATGGGCCTGCCAATTAAAAAGAAGGCAGCGTGGTTGGGGTTCTCTCAAGAATCCCACATCTATGTATTCTGCCTGTCACTCTGGCTTTCTGACTTCTCAAATCTTTTTGATTTTTCAATTACACATCTCTGAACACTTAGAAAGGTAACAAAACCTAAACCTAGCAAATCTGTTAAAACTCTCAAAAAAGAAACAAAAAAGCAAGGAAGGTGGAACAGAAACAGAAATGCCTGTTCTCAGCTCACAGCACAGAGTGTGCTTTGGGGAGGATAACATGGTGTTATCACAATTTCAGGTCAATAGTTCAGACAACTCTTCTAAGGTTCATCACCTCAATTGTTATGAATTCTTTTACAATCGCCCTCAAAGTTCCCTATACACCCATGAATGCCTATTCAGTGAAATCGGCAGATAAAAAACTCTGATTCTTTAAATGTGTTCAAAAACATATTTTACAAACTAATTACGTATTTCAGATCAGCTAATTTTTCCCAACAAAATAGATGTTAGACATGTAGATTTTATGCCATGATCATTTCCATTGGTTACTGACAGAAATATGAGGGATCCAATAGTGTGCAATACAATTAAATAAGACAATTTCAAATGGATGGCGGAGGGCATTTTGTCCTACTATGAACCACTTTATTTTCACAAAACCTATTACACACATATTTATTAGCCATTCACATATCCCCTAGTCACTTACATGCTATGTGAAACACAGTGATGGGCTGAGAAATATTCCACACTGTTGTTCTCAATGATAATTAGCATCTAAATCATGCACTGAGTGGGCGGTAGGTCCGTTAGATATCATAGCCGGCAACATCATCTACTGGGCAGCGTATCTGCGTGGGAGTCATGTTTCTACATTCCACTCAAGGCAATCCTCTCCTCAAAGTAAATTACATCTTTTGACTCCTTAATTTCTCCAGCATTAAAGATTGGGAGAAATGTTTGGGAAGAGAGAAACTTGGTGAAGATTCTCAAAGTCTTCTTTTACCAGAACTTTCCATTTCATATCGATTTATAATTTTTACACTAACTAGGTAGTTCTTAAACCCATTTGAAGAATCCTTAGCCTTGAAATCTTTAAAATACCTTAAGATTCTAGTAAGCTCCATAAGGTGATGGAAATAGGAGAGAATATAACACTCTTCTACATTGTATTTATAAAGTTATATTTGGATTTAGATAGTCTAATTTCTCTCTGCTTATTTTTTGTATATATTACTGTCTACTTATTTTTTGTAAATGCCTATACTTGCATATATTAATTTATAGTAGTTAAGCCATAAACCAGGAATTTTGACCTAAATTTCATGAGGAAGCAAAATAGGAACTTCTTAGCTGACTACAAGGTTAGTAGGGTGTTCTCAATTCCGGCTGCATAGTAGAATTACCTGAGGGATGTTTTTAAAACACTGAATCCTCGTGCCCACTTCAAACCAATCAAATCAGACTTGCTTAGGAGGCTTGGGCATCAGCATTTTACAAACTTGTCCAGATGTTTCTGATGTGTAACTAGAGTTGGGAATCACTGGAAAAAGTAAACCAACGAGTGAAAAGAAGATGTCTATAGCTATGAAAGACTCTGGGGAACAGGACAAAAATCTTGCTTAGAGAATAATGGAATTGCCTCAGGAGTGGTTGTGTATAAAAGGAAAAGCACGGAGAACCAATGAGAGTTTGATAGAACGAGGAGAACGAAGAGAACTGAGCTGGTTGGCTTCTAAGATCACCAAGTAAGAAGGACTTAGTCTGGGAAGGGGCTGAATCTGAATGACAAGACAATGATATCCAGAGGGTCTCTTGATCTAAGAACTATCCTACTCTGTGACTTTGTAATTGCCAATCTGCAGAACAGTCAACAAATTCTGCATTAAAAGAGCCCTTGAGCACTTTTAAAAATTGCTATTCATGGCGTTGCCAGGGAGAGGTCTGAGAGAAAAAGTTGCATCAAATGAGCCACTATTTGTTGAGCACCTTCTCTGTGTGAGATACTATGGAAGATATAAATAAATACAAGACATGGTCCTTGCCTGCAATGAGCATATTTCCAATGAATCTGAAAGATAATAATACTAACAATACTCATGTTACATGTCATTGCAAATTTTCACTTTCAAACCATTTTTCTATATACCCTTCTTCAATGCAACTTAAGAACTATTCAAAGTCTGTAACTAACTGTCATGTAGTGGGTCAGGCAGTAAGTGCCATGGTTTTAGAGAAAGAACGCATCATTATGGAGAGACCTGACCTAGGAGAAGGCTTCACAGAGGGCTTAGACCCTAGCTGGGTTTGATGGCTCAATTGTCTATAGATAAGAGAAAGGAGAGTGTTCTTGCCCTGGGGGTGTCTTTCCCTGGTGTTACTGTTGTCCCCTCGGGAAGTCAGAGACAGGTCTGGTTTGCTGATGCTCAGGAGGCCTCACTGCCTTCGTAGTGTGCACCAGCATCGACAGGATAGGTGACACCTCAAGTGAGCCGACTTCCACAACAGGCTGGATGACCAAACCTCTGTCCACACGGCTACCCCGTTCACAGTGCACTCTGAGAACTACACTCGCTATCACCATAACAACTTGGACACTTTACCAGGCCAAAGCAATCGACATCTTATGTAAAAGAGGAGTACCCTGTCTGAAAACATAGTTAGATATAGAATAAATGGTTTATTGATATTATATTATAAAACAAGACAAAATAATATTTTATGTTTCTAGACTTTATAGGCGCCCCTTTGGGCACCTAAGATCATTAAAAGCTAATGTTCTGGGAGAGGATAAATGCCATCAACAAGCCTCATCAAGAATGGGATAAGTAAAAGGAATCTGAGTATAGGCAGTAAAAGATAGAGGAGGGGAGAGACAGGGAGAGACAGAGTGCCAAGAAGAAGGAGGGGGCACCCACAAGGCAGTGGGGAGACATCCACCAAATGCTGTCTGCTTCATAATTTTCCTGAGGACTGTCTTGATGGAGGAGTCCTGGAGTTTCCCTACAACCGCAGCTTACCAATACTGGCTGTACACTGGTGTGGCCTGAGGAGCTACCCAGTGAGTTGGAATCGCTGAGGGGGACCCTGGAATGTACAACTTTTAACAGTGCTGCTGGGGGTGGTGCTGATGTGCAGGCACACACTGCTCTAGAACAGTCTTCTCAGGGAAGCCCTAGAATGGATCCTTGGAGGCCCACGTCCTGCAGGTTGATCTTAGGCACCACAGAAGCTAGAGAGTAAAGAATCCCAAGGTTCACCAACTCCAGTGTGCATAAGAATAGTCTGTTAAATGAAGATGTCTGGGTGCCAGACCAGAGGTGTATGATTCAGCATGTCTTTGGTTCAGGCCAGGAACCTTTGTCTTTCACAAGCTCTATCAGATGATCCTGATGCAGGTGGTTCAAGGACCACAATCTGAGCAACACCGTGCCAGGGTGTTGCCTGGGCATGGATCACGAACCATCTTGCGGACGGTTGAGCTCACACCGACTGATAGAGAAGCCAGATGACCCAGCATGCTGAGTCCTCCCAGGGACAAGTTGGGAACCAAATACCCAGTCTCTCCTTTTCTACCAAGTGGATTGTATACAATGAGCATTGCACACAATATGTAGACCATGGCCCCCTTCCTGGGAAAAGGGTTTCTCTTTTCCTCCTCTTCTTTGTAAAAATGGAAATGTGTTAGCTTCTGAGGTAAATCAGATTGAGGTTGGAAAGGAGAGGTGTCAGCTGAGCAGAGGAGGTAAATTATTTCAAAAAGTGGGTTTCTTTCAATTTTACTTGGTGATGCTTCCATGTAGAGTAATTTAACTTTCTAGAAAGATTTTTTAAAATATCAAGATAGATGTCTTTGAAGGCAATTGTTTTGTTTATATTAAATACTTTTTTAATATCAACAGTAAAATGAGTTAAAATGTATTCATAAAGAAACAAACACAGCCACTTTTTAAAATATCTTGAAATCTTCATGACAGGCAATTTTTTTCTTATTTATGTCTTTTCTTGTTTATGTTGTGTATATGAATTCAACATGCATAGTTACGATCATCTGCAAAAACTATAACAAAGAGAAAATTAAAGTCCAGTAGATGGCACTATTTGCTACTTTTTATAAGTTAATCCTATGAGGAAACATTCCCCTCACGCCCAAAACTATTTGTTTTTACAATAATATAAATCCAACCTCTGTTTTTAAAAAGGATTACTTACAAGCAACCTAATCATTATGTCCTTTTCCAGACCCACATTGAGTAACTCTGTCACAATTTATTAAACAGAAAATACCTAAGGATTATTCATCTTGTCTGAGAGCAGAAAGCATTTAACTTCCTCCCTTTCTTTTAGTGCTGCTAAGACAACTGTATTTCTCCTCCCACATTGGCCCCCAGACACATTACAGATACAATCTCGTCAAAAAACCCCGTGGGTTAAAAATCAATTTCAGGCCAGAACTGCATTTGTGTTTAAAGGAAATGATGTTTGTATTGCGATTACACCTAATCGTTTTCTAACATCACTTTTTTCAAACATTATAATACATTTATGAACGAATATGTTATTGTGTCTTTTGACATGAGAAAGAATGAATGTGTAATCGATGTAGGCAGGTCACTGAAATCAGAAGGAGCACTAGTATGGGTTTTGGGATTCCAGATCCAGCTCTAATTGTATGACCCTGGGTACAATAATTAACATTTCTGAGCATCATTTTTATCAGGTGTATAATTGTGATAACAATGCCTACTCCTTAGGGATATTATGAAAATGAAACTAGATAATGTAGGCATCCAGTACAATGCACGATACCTGCTAAGTACGCAAGTAGTGGTTATCTGTTGTTTATGTTGTTATATTAAACTTAATCTCCTCGAGCCAGGCATGCCTGACACAAAATGTTCTTTAAGAACTTCAGAAAAAAAAAAATCTCACAATCTCCATTAGCAACGTATTTAGTCCTAACTTTCCCCCAACCTAAGTGATGCTAATTTACTGTGTTTTCTCATCATTAGCATCAAACCTATATTTTTAAGTTTCTTGAGGCACATGGAGGCAATTCAGCAAGCATCATTTACTGCTGAAGGTGAAAGCAGCTGTACCCTGTAATCTCCTACTCAGCTGCCAATACTAATTTAATACAGAAAGGTGAACACACGGCTGAAATGTTTAGTGCAGTATCTATTTTTCTCATCTTGGTTTAAGATTATGAAAATTATATATTGTCTACAAAAGCTAGTATTTCTAGTTAGTGATAGTTTCCCAACATCAGGGCACTAAATACATCAAAATGCCAAGGTATTCTACTATGAATTAAAATTTAATGTCTGTTGGCATGCAATTTGATTAAAATTCAGAAGCCAAAAAGAAAAAGATTAACAAAATGAACCGGAATATTCAGAAGGAAGAAAAATACCAACTAGTGAAGAGAAAAGGGGGAAAAAAATCACCCTAACAACTTGAATTTTCTGTATTTATCTGTGTGTATTTGCTTCACTTGGTTGTCAATTTTAATTGGTTGGCAACATGCTGTGGTTCTAATGTATTCAGAATTTCCATTGTTATTTCTGCCATCTCTTACAGTGTCCCCAAATGCAGTCTATTCCTAGTGAATAATAAGGGCTTCTCTCATTAGAGAAAATAAATAGCTTATGAAATCTACTGTTAGCCTTTATACCTGATGACACAACTGTTTAGAGGTGCAGAAAATGGGAAACTGTCTCCTTCACAAATCGTATTTCCTTTGCTAAGAGCAAGGATGATTCATTAAGGTTGGCCCAGTGCTAATTAAGATTCTGTAAAGGTTAAAGCCAAGGCAGGTATATACCAAAATGTCAGAAGTTCACTACTGGTACTCACGTGTTTCCAATCCAATTGTTTTTTGGATGCCAAGACTATTTTTAAAAAGGAACAAATCCTACTCTACTTGTGTATATGTATGTGTGAAAGTACGTATATCTATTTAAATCTTGATGGTTTTCAAATTTAAGAGGCCACATGATACACTGAAAAAAGCATAGGCCTTGGAGAAAGACAGATCTGGATTCCTAGACAGATACTAGCATTTATCAGTTTTCTTACCTTGAGAACGTCTTTAACCTTTCTGAAGCAGAGTTTTGGTATCCATAAAAAATGAGGATATAAGACACGCCCTTCAGGAAGTGATTGGTGTATTTTATCCCAATGCCTGAAATGTAGGAGATGCTCAATACTTGATTAAAAATTAGAACATACATGAGCCATTAAACAACTTCATTTATGAAAATCTGGATTTGCAACAACAAAAAACTAGTTGTTGATAGTTAATTTTTAGCATAATTTTAAGAAATTAACAACAGAATCACTTTAAAAAGCATCTATTAGTATACTGAAATTTTAACAAAAAAACACGGTACAAAACATTATTAAGTACAGTGAAATATACTGTAGAATTAACAGAACACCAAAGGGTGAGGCATTATGTTGCTTCTAGGCCATTCATTTGTTCTGTCCCATTAATAAAAATGAACTCCTCTACTTGAGCAACACCTCCCAAGTATTTTTCATTTTTGGTTTAAATAGGACTGGTCGATACTATGATATTTGGGTTTGTTAATTTAGCTGGTGTCAATATGTATATGTATATGTTCTTTTGCCCTATTCAGAGATATTAGTTAATATGTGCCTAATCAGTTTGTGGAAATTAAAGGTTAACAAAGTAAACACAAAGAAGACTTCAGAGTTATGGGGTAGGGAGTTGGGACCCACTTTCCTCTGTCATTTCCTCTACCTGCTCTCATACCTCATACTTCATGTGAAAGGCTGTGGACTAGCATCAGAGTTAAGTGCTGAGATACAAAGGAAAGAAAATAGATATGCTTCTTGACATGTTCACAGACCTGTCACGGTTATTGCTCTGAATTCCTGCAGCATCAGTTAAGAGCGCGGGGCAGAGATTGTGCGGGTCTGGATTCCTCTCTAGCTGTGCTGCTGACTTGCCGAGAGCCCTGGACAAGGCATTTAACCTCTTGGTCTCACTTTCTGCCACATACAAGGAGGCTAACAGTAAAACTGCCCTATCTAGCTTCCTCACAGTGTCGGTGTGATAGACAAACGAGATAATCGATAAGAGGATGCTTTGAAAATTGTAAAGTACCCACTTTATTTTCACCTTGCTATAGACAGAAATAATAATTTCCACCTATTCACCTCACATGGAGGCTGTTGCTTCTTGGCATTTATTGAACAACAATGCTCTCTCTCTGATTTACAAATAGAATTAGACAGAGTTCCTGCCCTGTGATTTTAAACTACGCAGACACGCATGATAAAAAGATGAGAAAACATTCAGGGTAGACAGTATTGTGTGATGATCATTAATGTGTTTATAAAAGGCCTACGCATTTCTTAGATGGAAAATGCTATGGGCATGTTTCACAGTCCTGAGCACATTTGCTTATTGTGCAAAAATAACCTACATAATGTAAAACAAGAAGAAAGCTACAGGAGGATTGAAAAGAGATGAGGTTGAGCGAAAAGAAGGGAATAAGTAACACATGGGGTAGTTGAGTCCATCAAGATGTATTGAACACCTTACTACATGCTTTGTACTATGCTGAGTGCTAGATGGGGGAACATTGATGTTGGCATGAGATGAACAGCAACTCAACTTTCAAGTGGATTCTTTATTTTCCTTTGGAAAGTATGCCAAGTAGTTCAGCTCATGGTTGACTTGATCCTATATTTAGCTTTGAAAATATTAATATTTTAAAATAGTAACAACTACAGTAATAACCCCCAAATATTTTAGCATTTATACAATGCCTTAGATTTACAAAATTTTTATGTGAACAATTTAATCTTCATAATAATTTTGTGAGGTGGGCATCACCATGATCTCTAATTTAGAGATGAAAAAGCTGGGAGGGGAGTTGGTAAAATAATTTACTCAAAATAAGGCAGTAAGTGGGAGACCCATGGCTTGAACCCAGGTTTTCTGACTCTAAAATGTGTTTTCCATCTTTAAGTCAACAGTCTAAAATAAAGCACTATTATAATGAGCTGTAAAAAAAAAGAAACCTGGAAAATAAATTAAAAAGCAAATTCAAAGCATGAGTTGCATTTGGAATCATTGTCTGTCAAACCCCTTATCTTATTCCAGTTGTAGAATTTACAAGTCAATTCCATAGGTTTCCAGAATAATGCAGTCATTAGAAGGATTTTGTGAAATAGTCTTTCTCGGCAAATACTGCCTTCTTAAAGAATGTCACTGTGAAGGTTTAATTGTGGATTGTGGTGCTACATATGTGTAGTACACATTTCCTTCATAGCATTGTAAGGATGCTCAAAAAAGAGATTGATGTGAGATTTACTAAAATGTTTAAAGCATTTATTTTATTTTTATCTAGCTATAGGTAATCATCTGTAACATGAAATCTGAAGAGAGTGAAAATGGCTTTAGAGAAATATAAGCCAAACACAAAGTCATAACTGGCATTTCAATTTTAAAAATTAAACAAGATTTAGTTAACTATATTAATGACAAGGCTATATGAGTAAAACACATTTACATAATTATGCATGGCTGTTAGCAAAAATCTAATGATTTCCAAGAAACTCAGTTTTCTAGTCTAAGAAAATATTACTCCATGGCCCCTTTGCCAAAGTTAGGGTAAAGACAACTACCCCAGTAGCTCTTGGGGTGGTGTCTTAGTTCAGGCTGCTATAACAGTACACCATGGACTGAGTGGCTGAAACAATAAACATTTCTCACAGTTCTGAAGCCTGGGAAGTCCAAGATAAAGGTGCTGGCAGATCCGGGGTCTGGTGAGGGCTCTCTTCCTGGCTTGCAGACAGCCATTTTCTCACTGTATCCTTACATAGTGAAGAGCAAACTCTCATGTTTCTGCTTGTAAGGGCACTAATCTCATACACGAGGCCTCCACCCTCATGACCTAAGTACCTCTCCTCTTAAAGGCCCCACCTCCTAATACCAATACCATCACATTGGGGGTTAGGATTTCAACATATGAATTTTGGAAAGACACAAATATTCAGTCCAGAGCAGGTAGCTTAGCATTCTCTCTGTCTCTCTCTCCACAATAAGAACAAGATCTTTAACACAAGATCTTTTCCACAAGAAGAAGAAAATCTTGCTTCTTCTCTCCTAAACTATTGTCTTCATTCTAGAAATCTAAGATGGAGATTGTCTCACTAAACCAGCTGCTAAAGGCCAATTTCCATTTCTATTCATTTTTCCTTCTATAACTGTCATGGAATAAAGCTAAAAAATATATCAAAATAACCTCCTAGTCTGGATTTTCCATTCTGTAGTATCAGACTGTAGTACCTAGTATCTGACTAGAAGAATACTTGCTTGATCATCAGCATCTAGCTTTAGGAAGTACTGTGTATAAGTATTCTTATTTAGACCTATTTATAAAGAACTTCAGGGAGGACAATTCCAACGTCTTTCTTATTATCTTAATTTGGATACAATCACTTTCTTTGTCAAGAAAGTCTTATACTTTGGGGCCAGCCCCAGTGGCCTAGTGGTTAAAGTTCGGCACACTCCACTTCAGCGGCCCAGGTTTGGTCACTGGGTGTGGAACCACACTACTCTTCTGTCAGTGGCCAAGCTGTGGTGGCAGCTCATGTAAAAAAAATGGAAGAAGATTGGCAACAGATGTTAGCTCAGGGTGAATCTTCTTCAGGAAAAAAAAGAAAAAAGAAACTCTTATACTTTGATTAAATCCTTTATATGCCACAGATTAAGAAATATAAAAATACAGACTGAATCTTTGCATATGAAAACTTGACTCTTGGAAAATGTTAAATATGGGAAATAACTTGAATTCATTTATTTCTAAAGACTTGTGATTTTTATGACGTGAAACTCATTGAATGTTTCAGGCTGGGTCACATAAGATGCAACCCGTTGATGAGAATTTCATGGTCTGGGGTGTGGTCCACAGTTTTGTAGAATCAAAAAACTGAGGATTGGTCTGGCCCTCATTCGCTGTAGCTGAAATCACAAGACACTGATTTACAAGGGCGAATGTGGAGTACGATATGATGGGTAGGGAGCTGAGCAGGAAGGAGGAAAGGCAGATGTGCACCTTTTCTGTTGGGCTGTTCTTTTTCAGATATCAATGTATCTGAAAAGCTTAGTTCCAATAATACTTTTTGTATTCAGAATACAGCTCAGATATGGGAAAAAAGTAAAAAGAGTCTATTTGTAGTGAAAAGTAGATGTCCCTAAGACTATGCAATAGAGTTCTCTTTTGAACAGAGAAGAATCTACAAGTGGTCACACTGATAGAAACAAGAAGAAATGTCTGACATCTTAAGAAATATAGAGAAAGCAGACATGTGAATTCAAAGGTCCATTTGGTGGAGAAGGAGGGTATATTAGTCAGAGTTATCCAGAGAAACAGAACCAATATATATATTTAAAGAATTTTCTTTAAAGAGATTTATTGGCTCACATGATTATGGAGGCTGAGAAGTCCCACAATCTGCTGTCTGCAAGCTGGAGACCCAGGAGAGCCAGTGGTGTAGCTTGTTGGAGCCTAAAGGCCTGAGAACCAGGACAACAAATGGTGTCAAGCAGAGAGAGTGCATTCTCTCTTTCTCTGCCTTTTTGTTCTATTTAAGCCCCCAACAGACTGGATGAGGTCCACTCACAGTGGGGAGGGAAATCTGCTTTACTCAGTCTACTGATTCAAATTCTAGTTTCATCCAGAAACACCCTCACAGACATACTTAGCCAAATATTGGGATACCTGTGGTCTAGTCAAGTTGACACATAAAATTAACCATCACAGAGGGTAAATCTTATACATCGCCATGATCCCTTAGGGACATGTCAACATTAGGGAAGAAGGAAATGCTTAGTATTATCTCATTTAATCTTTCCAAAAAGTCCTAAGAGGTATTAAATTATCCCTATCTTCAGATGAGGAAACTGAGACTTATGTTAAGAAACTTATGCAAATTGACTTAGAGAGTGACAGACCCATGATTCAAATCCAACTCAACCTGATCTTATTCCACAATATTTTTATTTTCCTGTGCTCTCTATATTACTATTAAATATTAATATTTATTCTAGTGATTCCAATTTGTGAAGATTAGGTTAAAAGATATAGAGAATAGTATATTTTAGCAGAACTGTGACAAAGTATAAATTAAAAACATTTTGGTACTTATTTTCATGTTTCTTAATTATTTTGGCCAAATATGGTTTTATTATATTAATATAAAGGCTGATTTTTGAGAACGGAGTCAAAAGAAATAAAAGCTCAATCTCTTTGAGCTTCACCCAAGCCAGATATCACATATGAGAGGCATTCCATGGCTACTCAACTCTCATGGCCTTCGTTCTGGACCACTGGCTTCATCCTGTCTCCCAGTTTCAGATTCCCTGCTTCTGCCTTCACCCTACCTTTCAGGTTCAATGTCGTAAACTTGGCATCTCTCAATAAACACTTTGCTACCTCTTTCTGTCCAAGGCTACTTCTCAGCCCAAGGTGGACCTACACAAAGAAACTTACAGCATCCAGCCCAGGAAAAAATCAAGATAAGTGATCCAAGAGTATACATTTCTAGTTGCTAAAATTCTCTGATTTGCTAAATATGATGGCTTTCTCCTTTGATTAATGCTAGGGACATGCTGTCAATTCTCCAAAGCTTTTTAATGCATATTGTTATGCCACATATACAATTTCCAAGATTATAGCTTCTCTCATATGTTGCATTTTATTATCTCATTATTTTTTATATGAGTTGCACATACAAGGTGGTAACTTATTTACTTAAAACTTTCATAATTCACAATGTAGGGTGTATATTCTTCAGAGAACTGCTACAGATAATTGATCTCATCTTGTTTTCTTTGTTTTCCTTCTTTCCTACCATTAATTCTTTAGCTTTCATTTTAAGAATAGCATCAGAGGTCTTGGTCTCTTATACTTACAGAGTAGGATAGGCTGGGTTGGGGTTGTTTTACTTTGGGAACCTGTAGCCCCCAGTGCAACTAGCAAATTGGCAAAGTTATAAACATTGTTATACGTTTCATTAATATTGATAAATTCCTGGGTAAAATAGTGAACATGTGGTGGATTGCAAAAGTAGGAGATTCTATTGGAATTATAGCCAGTATTTGCATTGTGAAGGACTGTTTATAGACCCTTAAAAGCAAAATAAAACAAGCTCCCCCCATTTTGCCTGCTGTAATTGACCCAAAACATGAACTCAAATAATTCCTCTCCAGGCCAACCTTCTGCAGAACCAGTAGATGGTTACTCCAGTGAACACTCTGGTTACTTATTGAAATCAAGAATCTTTTCTGCTCCATCAGGGAATGCAGTACCAGATCCAAGGTCGGAGCTGGACCTCATCTTAGAGGTGGAGGTTAAGCAATTCAAAGCATCCACAGAATGGCCAGAGGCTAAAGAGCAGGGCTTGTGACTCCAGAACACGTCAGCTCAAGGTGAGATTAAGTTTTTAAAGGGCCATTAAAAAGTACTCATTGTTAGAAGTGGTGAAAGTGGGGAAATAAAGAGGGAAGGTTTCAAGGATGACTAGTTAAAATCTTGTTCAAAGGATTTGCTGAGCAAAGAGCTCATTTTGGAAAGAAAGAATGTGAAAGAAAAAAACCCTACTTTTGAATCTTTTTGTGAAAGTGTTTAACTGTTTTTGCTAAAATGCTAGCATGTATTTAAATAGCTGAACTTTGACTGAATGACATTTTAAAAGAATAAACACATGCAAAACGTCTGGGAGGGTATAAACCAAAATCGTAACAGTGGTTGGTCCATGAGAGGTGATGTTTTTTCTTATTTATACATTTCCGTATTGCCTACTTTTTTCCCGAATGAGTATACACAGTGCTTTTCCAATTAAGGGGGAGAAAACAGTGAACTATTTTCATTTAAAAAAAAAAAGAAAGTTTACAGTTGGTATTAATCTGTAAAATAAATGTTCGCCTAGCTAAATTAGAAGGGGAAAGCACCATTGGGGAAGCAGAATCTGTGTGACAAGAAAAACAGAGACTCCTTAAAAACAAATGAACACGAAAGCTTGGGGTTTGCAACAGCAGCAGAATTTACAGAATTACGGCACCTCTAGAATTATGGAACCCACAGTTTCCTGCATGTGTCTGTTTCGCAGACTTCTGGTTGTCTGTGGTTTTCTTAAAATATCTTTGGAAGGGAGTCCTAGGATTCATCAAACCAGTTCACTGTTCTTTAAGTTATAGCCTAACGAAGTCTTCCAGAATTTCTACAGGAGCTTCCCAATCCTGTACATGTTTTAATTTTCTGCCACACACGTTTGATTTAGATCCAAGATTGCGCAGAGTTACTTAGCTCTTACAACATGAGGGACATTTTCTCATGTTACTTCACGTAATTTTCTTAACCAGTGTGGTGGTTGTACTATTCACATTACACACGAAGGCCAACAGAAGCTCAGAAAGTGGACTGCCCAAAGTCTCAGGGCAAGTTGGTAGC